>NC_056626.2:308856448-309111448 GCF_002870075.4 Lactuca sativa | reverse complement strand
ATGGCAAGTTATTGAAACAAATCTGGAATGCGTATGTTCACATGGAGGTATTTCTGAATTTGCTTTGATATTTTTTGAGTATATTAGTGATAGTGATTTTGTATCTTTGGTGAGAAGCAAAAGTGGTTTGTTAGACAAATATAGAATTAGTCTTCGTTTCCACATCCTGAATTAAATTATTATATAGCTATAGTTGAAGACATGGATGTTAGAATGTTGATAAATGTAATCAAATGTAGTGGAGGAAGGGTTGTGAAAGTGTTTGTGGTGGTTGATGAAGTAGATGAGGTTAATGAGGGTGGTCACAGTGGAAAACAGCCGGTTGGGAATTTATGCAATTATAAAGGGAGCAATGATCCGATAGGTACTTTCAATACTCCTAGTGTACCTCAGTTTCACAGTGTTGCTGAAAATGTTAATGTTAGTTATTCACCTATTAACTATGTGGATCCTGAGAATTAGAAGTATGTTGGTGATGATGATGTTGGTACATATCTTAATGATGTGGGTGGTCGTTATGATGATGTTGCCGAACAAGAAGTTAAAGTTATGAGTAGACGTGTGGTAGATAAAAGTAAAAAGAAAAAAAAACGGAGTCAAAAAAATGAAAAAAAAGCATGTTTACGGGGATTATGTTGATGTTGCTGATGTACGTTTAGATATAACCGACCTACAAACCAATTCAGATAGAGATGACTTGGGTGATGAAGTTAAAGCTAAGTTTCCCGATAACCTTTTTTACGGTATGCCCTCTGTACCAGTATGCCCAGTTGATATTAATGAAGATATCCCAACACAGATAGTAGACAAGAATCTTCAAAAGATTGAATGTGAGAGTATATTTAAGAACAAAGAACTTTTAAAGCGGTGTATTGGTAAAAAATGTCTGCGAGAAGGTTTTCAGACGAGGACAAGTAGATCCACCAAATCAAGGTATGAGGCTGTGTGTGTTTCGAAAAATTGTTCTTGATTACTAAGAGTAAAAGCAATTAAAAATTCTGATGGACTTTTCCAAGTGAATAAATTTGTTGATGTACATACTTGTTCTTCAACAATTTTGCAACCTAATCATCGACAAGCAAACAAATATGTTTTGGGTGAATATCTTGCTGATGTTTTGGCTGAAGATTATAGTAGAGTTTATCGGGGAAAAGATATTGTTAATGATATGAATGCTCAATTGAATATCAATATCTCATACCATCATGCATGGCGTGCGAAGCAATATGCATTGTTGTCGTTAAGGGGTACGAAAGAGGATTCTTTTACCAAACTTCCAGCTTATTTCCACAACTTGGTCAAACATAATCCGGGTACTGTCACACATATTAAATAGATGGTGATGATCGCTTTGAGTTTTTGTACGTCGCACTCGGTTGCTCGGTTAGTATTATAATATTTTATTAATTTTTTAATTTTTTTTGGTGTATTTGAATAGATATACAATGTATTGTAGGTACGCGTTTTTGTCAAATTTTGTAAACAACCCTAGTAGTAGATGGAGCCCACCTAAAGGGAGAGTTCAAAGGTACCATGTTACTTGCAGTTACTATGGACGGACAAAACCAAATATTACCAGTTGCGTATGGTATATGCAAAAATGAGTGTACCAATTCTTGGACATGGTTTTTTCAAAAACTACATGATTGCATAGGAAATATGCAGGAGCTTACAATTATATCTGATAGGTCTCCATCTATAGCAACATCTGTTGCCAACATTTTTCCTCACGCTCATCATGGAATATGTGGTGTCCATTTAGATTTCAACATAGTATCTAGATTCGGGAAGAGTAACACAGTAAAAGGAATTTTTTGGGAGGCTTGTAGGGCGTACACAGTTGATGCTTTTAACGCTGCCATGGATGTTATGAAAAAGACAAAAGAACCAGTATGGGAGTACTTAAAAAGTATAAATCCAGAAACTTGGTCAAGTGCACATTTTAAAGAGAACTGATACAATCTTATGTCGTCCAACAGTGCGGAGTCTATAAATGCATTATCTAGACACGCACATAAGGTGCCAATACTTATGTTGATCGATTTTTTTCGTGCAACAATGCAACAATGGTGGTTTCAAAGAAGTAACTTTGCAGGTATTAAGTAAATTTTTAATATTAATGTTTTATTAATTTTGATGTTATTGATCTTAACTTCTTCATTTTGCCTGTTTTTTTAGCGGAAGCAACAACAATACTTACCCCTTGGGTCGATGAAATTGTAAAAGAAAACAAAAAAACTTTTACTAAGTGGGATGTTCGCATGATCTCAAATACGAAATGCGAGGTCAAAAAGGGGGTACAAAATGTGATTGTTAATTTCCAACATATAACATGTACATGTAGGCATTGGCAACTTTGATGGGATACCTTGTGGTCATGTCATAAGATGTTTAACAGTCAACAATTACCAAGACTACTCTAGGTATGCATTAAATGCTTACTTTACCGAAACAATGAGGAAAACATATGAGGAATCAATAAACCCTCTGCTAAAGCCATCCGAATGGGAGATCCCCGATGATTTGATGATTGTTAAGCCACCTATAATGGATAAACGTCAGCTAGGCAGGCCAAGAAACACAGACCGCATTCCATCCCAAGGCAAGGGTCCAATTAGAAAAGAGTGCTCTACATGTGGTCAACTAGGACACACGAGAAACAGTTGTACTGGAAGGGTGTCTGGTAGTGGAGCACATCACACAATTTCTACTGCAGAAATGGCATTTAATATCGGTGGTTCAGCGAGTTGCTCACAAACCTATGACGCTGATTTTGATATAAAACAACCTTGAAATGAAGAGTTGTTAACTTATTATGTATTGTAATTTTTTTTATTAAATCTTACAAGACATTGCTATGCTTTCATATTTTAGTTTAGTTTGTAGATTATAACAATTAATGAAGCTTTTATATTATAAAATTTAGTTTGCAGATTTTAACAATTACAACATGCTATTTAAAAAAACAACAAACGATCCTTTTGCAACCTAATCTGTATCATGATAATATTACAACAATTTTGTAACTAATTTTTAAACTCAGGGAACGACAATGGGTACTTCTCTTTCTCCATTGTTATATAGTCATCCCTAATTCTCATTTTGTCTTCCAAACGATCCTTTTGCACCATAATGTGTATCAACTTCTCGTCCTTCTCAGCAAGCCATTTTTAGTCGTTTTGATTTCCTTCTTACTCTTTTTTATCCAATCTGCATGCTCTTTGATTTTGTTTTTATTGAGGTCTATCCATTGTTGAGCTTGTTTGCATTCTGATGCAATATCATTAGCACGTTGAGTGAGAAGTCGGGATGACTCTTTGTCCTCTTCTTGTTGTTTTTCAGCCTTCTTCAATTCTTCAAAATTTTCATCTGACATATATGGCCCGGCTGAAGAGGGTGTAAAAAAAGGGTCGACTGAATCACAGTAGTAACAATCTACTTCGTTGCATGAGGAAACTTCGAATTTGTGTGAGGAACTCATAATAAAGTCGACATTATAATAAACTGGTGCTATAAGTGGTATTTATACATACTAGACAGTAATGACAAGTCCAACTTTGAAATGACTAGACAGTAATGACAAGTCACTGCAGTAACCTGCAAATCGTAGTGAAACTCT
This sequence comes from Lactuca sativa, assembly GCF_002870075.4. Classification (NCBI taxonomy): domain Eukaryota; kingdom Viridiplantae; phylum Streptophyta; class Magnoliopsida; order Asterales; family Asteraceae; genus Lactuca; species Lactuca sativa. Next base: position 309,107,829 of record NC_056626.2, on the reverse strand, counting down.
TAAGTGACAAGACATAAATGACTATTTGACATGATAATTCACTACAGAAAGCAGAAAATCATAGTCCAAATGCAACCATTTCGTAGTCAAAGTTGTAATTCATAGTCATGTATTTATTTATATAAATAGATGTTTAAGATCTAAAAACCAAACACCCAAATCACCTAAACGAAACAAACTCCCATATTTAGAAATGTCGTTGAATGCAGCAAGTTCTTCGAATGAAGTACCTGGTTCTAATTCTGAAAGGTCATGGACGACAAACGAGGTGTTGGTTCTTACACGATGTTGGCTAAGTGTTAAGGATGGTGTATCGTTACTTGCTCCCCCGCATTGCCTAGTAGGTGATGAATGTACTCGCATAACAGCTTTGTTCAACCATGAGATGGGACAAGAACAACAACGTGGAAAATCAGATGTTGTTACTAAATGGATGGATGTAAAGGAAGGAGTGACATGGTTCAATCGAGCGTGTAATTATGTGAAAAGTACCCAACTTTGTTTTCGGGACGAAGAAGAGTTCTTGGAAGTTGTTACAGATTTTTACATCTGTGAGCGTGACGGCGGAGACTTCAAATATGAGGAAGTTTGGAAGGTTGTAAAAAATAATCAGTATTTCATGTAGACCGCTCTATTTTCCGTTAATAATAACCCATGGACTTGTGCTTTATTTTAATGCTTTGTTTGTAGTATGACCTTATTTTTCATGTAATTGTTGTAATGTTTGTAATGGTTCGTGGAATTCTTGTTAGTAATGTATTCTAATGTATTGTGAAAACTAATGCAATGGGCATTTATTAATTGAAATTAAACATAGGAGATGCATCCAATACATACGAAATACATGAAAATAAAGGTGAACTCACATAATAAACTGAAATAGATTTTAAACAAACGGTATATATTTCAAAATATTCCAAGTGACTTCAAACTGGAATTCCAACCCGTTACTTAATGACTTGTATTCCTCCTTAGCAACTTCCAAGATGACCTCCTCGGTAGCATTTAAATGGGTGTCGTCAATTTTGGTATAAAGATCGTTGAATAATAGAACTTTGGTTTTCATTTCATACCATCTTGCTAAGATGTCTAGTTCGTCACGATCGTTTCTTATAGTCATTCGGTTTTTAGCGTTGAAAATATTGGTTAAACGGCTCCAAAACATTGGATCGTTCAACTTGCTTGTCTCGTACACATGAATATAAGCACGTGTAAGAACCAAGAACTCTTCATTGCTCCATGATATAGAACTCATTTTGATTGCAACAAAGAGAGTAAAATCTCAAAAACAATATTTGAACAACTATATTGGTTGTATAGTAAACTATTTATTTAACTTAATGTCAATTTATAGTAGTTTATACACAAAATCGCAGTCCAATCTTCTAATATGTCTGCAATTCATAGTCAAAATTAACTGAAGAATGCAGTGTACTATACTTATAACACAACAGATCACTGTTCGAGTTGACAAGTCATCCCCGTCGAATGACAACACAATACACTGCTACTTGAGTTGACATGCCATTGCACCAGGAAAATAAGGAGTCGCTATAAAAAGTTGTTAATATTCATTTTAATTGTATCGTATTACTTCCCTCTTGAAATTATGGACTCACCTGTACCACATATATGGAGGAACGAAGAGTAGATCGCTTTGGTTCAAGCTTGGATTATAACTGTAGAGGAGGATTTTCCACCGGGTCCCCCACAAGTTCGCGCTGGATCATTTTGGTCTCATGTCTGTCATTTGTTTCACCATTAATATCGAAGAAGAAGAGATGTCAAAGCGAAGTTTCTGGATTTGAAAATAAAGGTGAAATAATTTCAATGTATTTATAACGAGTTGGATAATGAACATGAAAATACGGATGAAGACATTCTGCGACAGGTGGCTTTGGAACTATACCGTTTTAAATATGATGGTAGCGAGTTTACCCACTTAGATGCATGGAATCTTGTAAAGAATGTCCCTCATTTTTAATATGCATGTTGGTTAAGTTAATTGTTTTTTGTTATTAAGTTGATTGTTGTTGTATGTATGTTTTGTTACTATTTAATAAATGTCCCTTACTTTTAATGTATGTTGTTTCCTCAATCACTAATACATAATACGACAAAAAATAAATAACTAATACATAATACGACATAAAATATAAACGGGGTACATGAATAACTAATAGATAACACGACATAAAATAAAAATGTGGTACATAAATAACTAACACGACATAAAATAAAAACGGGGTACATAAATAACTAATACATCATACAACATAAAATATAAAGGGGCTACATGAGTAACTACTGCATTGAGGGAGGTAACAGGACCATCGTTTCATTTGGTATTTCCCAAAGCACATGTGATGGTATAGTATTCACCAAATCAGATCCATATGCAAGTCGATACACAAAATTAGTGAACTTGTAATCAACCATTTTGTGAATGGCTTCAGACGTACGGGTTCTTAGACATGATATAGCGTCGCCACATGGTATACCGCTTTTTTTCCATTTCCCACAACTACATACCCTTTGTTCAATTTGTACGTTGGTGGTGGCAAAATTGTCATCGACTTCAAATGTATCCCCATACAAACGTCTTGCCATCCAATTATAAGACTTGTTGACACGTTTTTGAACCTTACTCTCAACATAAGGGGTCAACCCACCAGACAACCTCCCTGGAAAATTTGATAATTTTAGAAAGACAATAACACAAGAAAAAAAACTAAATATAACAATCTCCCTTACCCGCCGCTTCAGCCCGTTCACCATACTTTGATTGTATCGACGTATTGATTAACTCAATTATCGTTGTTATAGGAAACTCACGTGTGGATATAATTTGCAAAATTTCAGGGACGTCAATCGATTTAACATTGTAATGTACTTTTGGGAAAAATGCTCGTGTTCATTTTGAAATTGCTATATTGTCAAGCCAGTAAATTGGACTCCTAAGCAAGGTGCAGAAAGGTTGTTTCCTACATGCACTTTTCAACCTTTCCAGACACAAGTAAAAATCATGAACGCTATATGCATTGCATGACTTCCAAAATGATGATTCGACTTCCGTATTGTTATGTCCGACAGACTCATGTATTTCTCGAGCTATATCTTTAGGACAATATCCATGATACGAATCCGGGTAGGCACTCTGAACACCAAAGTCTATTTTATCACATAGGTTGCTTATGAAACCAACCTATGTATCCTCACCTAAACAATCTTTTAACCTCATCATGAACCATCTCCATGATTCTTCACACTCTAAAGTTCCCAAACCAATTGCTAAGAGCAGGGGTTCATGATTTCCATCTAAAGCCACTGCGAAGTACATTGTTGTCAGATAGCTCCCAAGAAGGGGTAAATAACCCAAATATATCAACGGTATCATGCACGTAAGGAAGGTACGAATCTACATAAAAAATGAACATATATTAGTGATAAGTATAAAGTAATCGAGATACATTACCATGAAATATTATATAACTCAATAAAAGAAATATGTTATACCACGCAACCTAAAGCCACAAACAGAATTGAAAGCGGTTGGTATCCGTTTTCTTAATAGTTGTGAAGGTATTAGGATTTGTTCTTTGAAGATTATGCAAGAATATTGGTAACTGAGAAAAGCTTCTTTCGGTGTAAGTACTCATTTTCACAAGCAATGAAAGTGTTTTACAATCATCACACAAATGCAATTATAATTATATTGAAATTAGTGTTTCTCTACAGATCATGCTTCATAGCTCATCTTTTTAAATTCATAGTAAAACCAGTTCATTTCATAGTCAAAAATCACTGACCGACAAGACAAGACAAGACAATGTACTTGTCTGCAGTTCATAGTTCAACTTTTTGAATTCATAGTCAAACCAGTTCATTTCATAGTCAAACATCATTAATCGACAAGACAAGACAATGTAGTTGTCTGCAGTTCATAGTTCAACTTTTTGAATTCATAGTCAAACCAATTCATTTCATAGTCAAACATCATTAATCGACAAGACAAAACAAGACAAGACAATGTACTTGTCTGGAGTTCATAGTTCAACTTTTTGAATTCATAGTCAAACCAATTCATTTCATAGTCAAATATCATTAATCGACAAGACAAGACAAGACAACACAATGTACTTGTCTACAGTTCATAATTCAAATTTTTCAATTCATAGTCAAACAAGTTCATTTCATAGTCAAACATAATTGTCTGTAATATAATTTCTTCTATAAATGGGTGTAAGTCATTATGAGAAATTTATCTGAGAAAGCAACTCCTATTTAATAGAAAAATAAGGCTAATGGCATACTGCAATTGCGGAAGTGAATGTATCGCTAGGATTTCGGGTACAACTAAAAACTCACGAAGATTGTTTTATGTTTGCCCATATTTGGTATCATGTTCTTAACGCCATTCATATTTAAACCCTCGTGTTTACATGGCAACAATTCTTACTGTCTATGTTTAAATTCATAGGGACCAAAATGCAAGTTTATCAGTTGGGTTAATGAAGAGAAGGACCAATCATCTATGGTAATAGCTGAAGTAGCTAACTCTAATAAGCTCTTTCAATCAAAAATAAGAAGTTGATGATAGCGTTGGTTTGTAGTTGGATGTTGTTCTTGGCAGTTCTTGTTTACAAGTTGTAAGCTTTTTAATATTGTTTTGATAGTTTTGAAGTTGTTAGGTCAATAAATTGTTGTATTTGTACTTATGTTTAGAACAATGTACTTCTAACGTTAAAACAAATGTTGTTGTCGTTCTTATATTGTAAGTATTGATAATTTATTAGTAGGTCATTAGTTTGTTGTAATTGTTGTAACGTTAAAACTAAAAATAAACTAATAATCAAATCCAACATTAATTTACATATACAAAAATATAATCCAACTAAATAGGACCAAGAATCGACCCCCACAAAATTTTTGTCATCCGTTGGCGAAACTCTAAAGTTGCGTTCTTTGGGTCAATAAGTTCACGTATTGGTTGACCTGAAACTAATTGCTCCATAAACATACAAACAAAAACACCGCAATCTCCCAAATGACTACTTTGTTGGGGAACATTTTCTTCATAAATGAATTGCATATTCAATGAAATCCTTGAGATGTTCCTTCGGGCCCAATAGTTAATCTTGTCCAAATAATTTGCCACCTGAGATTCAAATTTGGTAAAGGTTTCATCAAATTTGAATTTTTTATAAGCCACTCTACCGAGACTGTCATAAATATGGACTTCCATTAACGCCAATCGTAGTTCCCCAAATACCCAGTGATTAGGGGATGAATGAATCGGCAATAGGACCTGTATAAGGATCAGAAAAAAAAAATTATGTTTATTATATCACATTACAAAAACATAACGACAATAACGATAATATTTTCAATATAATAAATTAAGTTTACCGTATCGACATCCCACCAAGCAACCATAAAGTTGGGGTACGTAGCAATACCAGCCTTAAACGCCCTCCAATCCTGCCCTTTTTCCAAAGCATGGAAAACAAAAAAAATTTGGAGGCATTATTGTATGTCGGTCGCCCTCAAACCGTCTCTCCATCAATAGTCTATACAAAATGGTTATATGTTGCACAAAATTATGATAGTTTTGTTATTGACTAAAAAACAAATTACTTTTAAAATAATAAATTAACAATTATTTTACCGATGACTCCAACCATCCGTCGTGTGTATGCCCAAACAAGGCGCTCCAAAAATCTCTATCTAACACGAAATTAAAAAAACGATGCTAGACATCATATGAATGAAATAAATAATTTTGGATGACAACCTCACCGCCTGCTAGGTAAGGTTGCAGGCGCAACACGGAGAAGTCGTGAGCAACAACAAAAGTTGGAGGAGGAACGGGGCTTGTTGATTTGATATCAACCTTCTTTTTTGCTCTTCTTTTTTGCTTCGGTGTCGTGTGCAACTAAAAACAATATTCAAATGTTTAAATCTCAATCTTTCAGATAATTCACATAAACATAAAATTATAAGTTTATAAATTAAACGAATACGTCGGTGTAAGGAGGGCACAAATACTGTGATGGTTTTCGAGTCCTCGGTTTATCGGGTGTAACTTCTTTGCCATCAACACCATAATCATCATAATAATCAACATTTCTTGTAATTATTATTTCATCTTCATCTGAAACCTAATTTAATAAGAAATAATCTCTAATTAAAAAAATGTTTCAATCTACTAAAAACAAAATAAAAATAAATGTAGGTATAAGAACCTCTTTAGCTTCATTATAATCGTTTACATCAAACACATCATCATCAAATTTGTTCCCCGCATTGTCATTCCACTCCTCCAGCTCCTACATTAAAAATAAAACATTATACTTATTAACGAAAGACACATTAAAAATTAATTATTAAAATCGTAAAGATAATATCTATAACAACCTTGTCGTCTTCAATATCACCAAAAATATTTTCAGTTGTATTATTTTTATTCATCACTTCATCTTGTACAACCTACATTTTCAAATATAAAATATGAACACAAATATTCATATATGTTAATAAAATTAAAAAAAAAATAATGTAGCGTGTAACTTACTCGTTCATCAAATTTTGTTTGGAATATTGCAGGCTCCTCAAAATTGATGTCATTCCAAAATTCTTCATTATTCACTTCTTCAACAAAAACCTTTGTAGGTTGTCGGTTCATAAACACATGATGCTCCAGTGCATATAGTCGTTTCAACACCTCGTCTAGGTTCTGTTTCCCACTACCCCTACCTCTACCATGAGAGCGACCACTGGACAACATACTAGACGAAGATTCGTCTTGTCTCCTAAAATGGTCTCGTACTGGGGATGAAACTGATTTCCGTTTACCATATACATACTCTTGAAATGACATATAATAACAAGATGTCATCTCACTATCACTCGGTAACATGTTTTGTCTTGGTGGTTGTCCCTTCTAAAAAATTTAACATATTAAAAATGCATATAAAAGTATAATAATAAAGTTTATTAATAATAAAAAAATATTTATAAACCTGTATCTTTGAAAAAATCTTGTTCACGTCAACCCATTTCAATTTTTTTGTCCCACTCCATCGTTTCATCTGAGGCATGTCTCTATTTTTTCTCAATACAAATCCACATGCACGAACAGCTGGAAGCATCTCATATATCTATATCTACAATTTTTACAATTACAGTAATAAAAGTTAAAATTAAAATAAAAAACATAACAATAAAACAATTTAAATATAAGAAAATTTTTATACCCTTATTGGAGTCGTAAATCCTGAGACGGAGTATTTTAAAGTTTGACGACGCTCAGGAAGTGATAAATATTTATTTATCTTGTTCCATGTATCCTCAAGGTCATCATACGTAAAATCTCATAGATAGCTACCCCAAGCGAAACTAATAAAACAAAAAAACAAAATTAGTTATAATATAAATTAACTTTAATAAAATAAAACTTTCAACGTAAACAAAATATACATGTTCCAGACATCCAAATTCTCAGCAAAAAAAAATCAATCTTGTGGCACCCGATCATTTATTTCTTTTTCCCAAAAAACCTTCACACAAAATGTATATCAAACATACTCTAACTGCATCGGCATCGTCAACTTCTAAAAATGTTTGATTTAAAATTAAACTTTTCAGGTCGCCAATTTTCACCGAACTATTTGTATAGTTCGGAAATAGCCGCTCACGCAATAAACATCTTTTTTCTACTAGTTACTATTTTTTCTGACACTTTTTTCCCGATGTTTTTTGGATACTCCCGAAAATTGAAGCCGGTTATCACACAAAACTCTTCCGGCCCATATACCATTTTCGTATCGTCTACTCTAAAATATAACTGTTTTATTCCATCTGAAGATAAAATAGGGTCCGGCCGGATCTGATGAAGGAACATTTTATAGAACAACAATTCGTCCCCTTGTAAACGAGGGACATCTAACAAACAACCAAATACGATATCTCTAAAAATGTCACGCCTGACACCATCTAACACTTCAAATACTTCTCATATATTAAAGGCCAAGCCTTTTAAGTTTACAATTGCTTTCATATTGAAATAATTAAAATCATGCTGCACAAAACGCAAAAACATATTAGAGAACTAAACAAATATTTTGTTTTTAAAATATATGATTATTAAGTGCAATAATAACATAAACAATAATAACAATGCAAATACAAATATTTAATAAATAATTTATATATTTACGATAAAAAACAATAACATACAAATAATATAACAATTTTTCAACTTAAACGACAAATATATAAACAATTTTCCAAGTTATACGACAATTATACAAATAATTTTTATCTTTCTAATTATATAAAATAACATTTTCTAACCATATAAACAAACAATTTTTCAAATAAAACGACAACTAAATTAACAATTTTGCAAGTTATACGACAAATATATATACAAATTTTCAACTTATACGACAAATACACACAATTTCTAACAAATATATACGAACGACTATTGTGCACATACTGTAATTTAACTATTTTTCAATTTATAGAAACAATTACACGATAAGAATATACAATTTTTTAAGTTATACAACAACTATACAAACGACAAATAACATATTGTAAACATCATTCTAACAATTTATTTAACTAATAACTAAAAAAAATGAGCATATTCTAACCATTTTACTAAATGTACAACCACCCAATGTATACTCTATGCAGTCTCTATTTGTACATTCAAACAACCACTAACAAAATAGCATTTAAACTTCAAGTTTACTAATAACAAATATTGAAACTATCAAATACAACAAAATTACCCTTTCACAAACATTATAATTTATTTTTTTTTACACTAACTAATACAATAAATAATAAAATAATAAAGAGTTAAAACATTAAAAGAGTTCAAATCTAACCATATTTGCGGGATTGTTGAAATAATTTTCCATTTTCTTCAAAAAAATCGCCAAAATCGCTAAAAGGAATCCCAGAGAGAGAGAGAGAGAGAGAGAGAGAGAGAGAGAGAGAGAGAGTAATTTTCTGTAATGAAGAGTGAAAAAAAAACTCATATAGGAAATTCGGGACAAAATCGCAGATGGAAGCCCAAATCGCAGATGGACTTTTCCATTTGCGAATGTACAAGCAGCTAAGCACAACTATGCTTTAGCTGCTTGTACATTTGCATATGGAAAGCCCAAATCGCAGATTGGGCTATTCCATTTGCGAAATTAGTGACCTTTTTTGCAAATTTGATTTTTTTTGGCTAAATTTGTAATGTAATTAGTGTAAATGACTATTTTTGTCATTTTTTCATTTTTTTTATTATTGAGACTTTTTAGTTTTTATGACTAATAACTATTATTTGGTTGTCACTTCTCCAAAACCTCTCCCATCAAAATCTCAAGTCTACAGGTGCAAACGCCGGTAGGGTGATTCTGCTTTCTCTGATTCCATCTATTCCTCTCTTAATCATCGATCACATTGGTGTTTAAGGAATTCCAATTGATTATCGGCCTAGTGCTCTTTTGGCCCATTAAAAAAAGCCCTAGTGCTCTGGTGCATATTGACGGGATTTCAAGATTAGTTTTCCGACGGTGTCTAATGAAGATTTGGTTTAGCAAGTGTCTCACTCTGTTTTTGTTACTAACTTCGCAGATTCCTTTTCTATCCAAGAGTTATGGAAAACATGTGAATTGTATGGGAAAGTTATAGATGTTTTTATTCCGAAAGGGAAGTCTAGGTATGGAAAAAGGTAGGCATTTGTTCGTTTCATTAACGCCTTGTTCCCGAGTTTTACTTAAGGAGGGATATAGATGGAAATGAAGAGAAAGTGACAGATGTCGAATTAAAATGGTGTTCCCGAGTTTCATTGATGGAAGGAAAACAAGGGGAAACAAAGGATTTTGAAGCCATATTTTTCTTCCAAATTTTCCTTTCAAATTGGACGAATTTGGAAAGAAAGTGAGGGAAAGTAAAATCTTTAAGCTTATTTTCTTTTTCCTCCTAACTCGGGAACACAAAAACATAAAATTTTCCTCTCATTTCCTCCGCACTCGGGAACACAGAATAAATAAAATTTTCCTTCCCCTCCATTTCTTTCTGTCAATATTTTCCTTCCCTTTCCTTTATTTAATTCACACAAAAAAAAAAAAAAAACGTAGGAACAAGGCGTAAGGTAGGGAATCTTGAAGTTCTTGTCTCCAATTTGTGTACTGTATGGATTGGGAAATCCAGATTGCATGCAAATCTTGCCATGTATTCACGTGGCTCCATATCTTCTCACGTTAATCATTCTGCTAGAGTTAATGATGTTGGTGGCTCATATGTTCATATTGGTAAGCAAAAGCATGTGCAAATCCCTTCGATGCCATTGGCACATGTTTCTTTTACTGGAGTTGTGAAAGGAAATTCTAGTGCACCTATGATAAATTCATATTATGATGAACAACCAGCGTTAACTCTTGATAATTCTTGTTTGTTGGATAGAGATTATTCCCTTATACTTGTAAGGAAGGTTAAGGAGTTTGGCATTTTACCAAATCTACGTGAAATTTTTGACAAAGAAGGTTTTGATCAAATGTTGATTCGATATATGGGTGGATTTTGGGTAGCTTTGGAATTCCAGTCTATCAAAGCTAAAGATAAGTTCAAAAAACGTAGGGGTGTGTCTTCATGGTTCTCTTTGATTCTGCCATGGACGAAATATTTTGTGGTAGATGATCGTGTTATTTGGGTTGATATAGAGGGTGTTCCTTCTATTGCTTGGACTTATAATTCCTTCTCCAAGATTGCTAAAATGTGGGGGGAACTATTGTATGCAGAAGATCTAAATGACAATAATCTTTATCATAAGCGTTTGTGCAGAAGACTCGTATGCCAAATATTATTATGGAGACCTTCAAATTGATTGTTAAAGTGCATATGGTCCGTACAAGAGAAGTCATTGGGTGGAGTCCTAAGTATATTGAGGATGATGATGAATCAGATTCTGATGAGGAGGATCATTCTATTCACAATTGTAATTCTCATGATGTACCTACAAACGGATATGATCAGGTGGAGGTAGAGACCATTTATGATGAAAGTCCTGTTGTGTTTGCTCATAATAAAGAGTCGGTTGCTAGAGATAATAGAAAATAAAATTCTAAAGACCCCTTTCATATTTATAAACTTCTGGATGGTGAAAAGCAAGCTGGAAATTCTGTTGAAAAGTCATCAACATACCCTCCAGGGGTCACTCCTTTAGTTAGTAAACAAGTTGGTGAAGTAGAGAAAATAAATACTCCAGTTAATCAGGGGGTTCGAGTATCTCCTAATTCTCAAGAAGTTGGGAATTTTCAGCCACAGGAGGTGTCTTCTAATGTTTTCGGAGACAAGGTTGGTCAAGGTTCAAACTTGGCTAACTTGCATGTGCATGGTGTGTCAAAGGATGCTATGCAGAATTTTGATTTTCCAGTAATAGCAAACAAAAAGTTTTTAATAAAGAGGCTTCTAATGATAGTAATGCAGTTGATTGTGAAGCAGCACCTCCGGTAAATGTTCAAAATTCTTCTTTTCTTGCTAAGTTAGATGAATTTGTTTTGATTGGTCAGGTTATAGGGTATAATATGAAAGGATGTTTAAAGAATGTGGAGGAAATAATTAATCATCATGGGAGTAATAACATGTTTAAATGAATTTCCTTTCGTTGAATGTGAAAGGCTTAGCCCGTAAGGAGAAGAAGAATTGGATTTGTGAGTTATGTTACAAATTCAAAGTATTTTTTTATCCATTCAGGTTACAAAAATGGAAGAGAATGATAATCATGTAATTCGAAAATTATGGGGAATTCATCTTTTCAATTTGCTTTTAGTGCATCGGTGGGAAATTTAGGAGGTATTTTGGCTATCTGGTGCCCTAGTGTTTTTGTGAAGCAACAAGTTTCTTGTTTTGATTATTTTCTTATTTTGAAGGGGTGTGGAAACCTTCAAATTCTCAAATTATGCTGGTTTTGGTTTATGCTCCTCAAGATTTTGGAGAAAAACGCATGCTTTCGAGTTATTTATCTCATATTTTTCTTAGATGAAATGGTGAAGTAGTTGTCATGGGTGATTTTAATGAAGTCAGGTCTGAGGCGTAGCGTTTCGGGACTTCTTTTAATCTTCAAAATTCTAATGCTTTTAATGATTTTATTTCTTCTTCAGCTCTGTTTGATGTGCCTTTACGTGGTTATTCTTTCACATGGTCTCATAGATCAGGGGATAAAATGAGCAAGTTAAATCAGTTCTTATTATCGGAAGCTCTTCTAGAGGTTTTTCCTCATATTAACGGTGTGGTTTTGGATGGATTCCTTTCCAATCACAGTCCTATTTTTTTGCGGGAAATGGTGTTAGATTATGGCACAACTCCTTTTTAAGATTTTTCATTCATGGTTTTCTTTCCTTGAGCTTGATAAGGTGGTTCGTAGTTTGTGGGAGAATGATGGGGTGATTGAGGATAATGTTATAGTGTGTTTAAAAAAGAAGTCGCAAGCTCTTAAAAATTGTTTAAAGCAGTGGAGTAAAGAGTGTAGATCAGAAAGACAAGTCAAAAATGTTGAATTTAAAACTTTGCTTGCTGATTTGGATAAAAAAAAAGATTGATGACGACTTCTATTATCAAGTCACTTCTTGATATTGAGCAGTTGGAGTCAGTTGATTTAGCGCAGAAGGCAAAGATTTAATGGACTGTTGAAGGTGATGAAAATACAAGTTATTTTCATGGTATGATCAATAAAAAAACGTCATCAATTAGCAATTAGAGGAGTGTTTTCAAAATGGGATTGTTTTTACTCATTTTGATGCACCGAAACAAGTTAAAAAGGAGTTTTTTTACTCATTTTGCTAATCGTTTTTCTTCTCCTTCTTGGCCTCGGATTCCTTTATGTGCAGAGTTTTTGCGTGTGCTCAACGTTAATCAATGCTCGTTTTTGGAAGTGGAGGTGTCTCTTGAAGAGATTAAACGGGCAGTCTGGGATTGTGCTACAGATAAGTCTCTTGGTCCGGATGGCTTTACGTTTGATTTTTTTGGAAAATATTGGAGTTTGGTAGATAGTAATGTTGCTGTTGCGGTTCTTGAATTTTTTTAGTTCTGCTTTTTTCTTGCTTGGGTGTAATCCATCTTTTATTGCGCTTATTCCAAAAATTTATGGTTCTAAGTTTATTACGGATTTCTGCCCTATTAGCCTTATCGGGTGTCAGTACAATATTGTAGCTAAGATTTTAGCAAACCGGTTACATACGGTCATTGGAGATTTGGTTAGTGAACAACAGACTGCTTTCGTTGCAGGTCTTCAAATTTTAGATGGTCCTATGATTCTAAATGAAGTGGTGTCTTGGTGTAAACATAAGAAAAAAACTATGATCTTCAAAGTTGATTTTGAGAAGGCATATGATTCAGTTAGATGGGACTATTTGGACGATTTATTGGATACATTTTGTTTTGGGATAAGATGGCGGCTTTGGATTAGAGATTGTCTTTGTTCATCCATGGGATCTGTGTTGATCAATGGAAGTCCTTCTGAATAGTTCAAGTTCCATAAAGGTTTGCGTCAAGGAGATCCACTATCTCCTTTTCTTTTTATCCTAGTCATGGAATCTTTACATATTGTTTTTTGTCGTGCTATGGAGCAATGTTTTTTCTCGGGTATTTCCATTAAGTCTTCAATGCATACTTCTCATTTTTTCTATATGGAGGATGCAATTTTTCTTGGAGATTGGAAAGAGTCAAATTGTACTAACATTGTTAGTATTTTGCAGCCTTTTTTCTTGGCTTCCGTTTTAATGATGAATGTGCATAAATCTTGGCTTTTGGGTGTTGGTGTGCCTTTCAACGAGGTAGAGATGGTGGCTAAGTGTATTCGTTGTGTTGCTTTAAAATTTCCTTTTATGCACCTTGGTTCTATGGTGGGAGGTTCTATGTCTCGATTATGGCCATGGTTGGAAGTGCTTCAAAAAGTTACTTTAAGGTTGTCTAAATAGAAAATTAATTCTCTTTCGGTTGGCGTGGGGGGGGGGGGGGGCTTACTTTGGTTAAATCTGTTCTTGGTTATGTGCCTTCTTAATTTATGTCACTCTTCGAAGCTCCGATTGGCATTCTTCATAGGCTTGAGTCCTTGAGAAGTGCGTTTTTTAGAGGAGTGGATATTCATGACATAAAAATTGCTTGGATTTCTTGGAATAGGGTGCTAGCGGCGAAAGAAAAATGGGGCTTTGGGTGTTGGTAGTTTCTTTGCCCTAAACAGAGCGCTTCTATTTAAGTGAATTTTGAGGTTTTTGTCTAATCCACATGCGTTATGGGTTCGTGTTATTAAGACGATTTATGGAAATAGTGGTTGTTTAGCTCATATGATTCTTCCTAAACGATCCTTTATTTGGGTTGCTATTTTATTTGCTATGTTTGATTTTTGGAAAAAAGGATAGATTTATTTGTAATCTGTAAGAAGTTGATTGGAAATGGTGTTGTTTTCTTTGGTTTGAACGGATGTGTGGATTGATGATATTACTCTTAAGGACTGGTTCCCTCGTTTATATACTTTAGAGCTAAAAAAGAATACTTCGGTAGTTGTCTAGTTTGGTGTTATCTCATGGTTTGATTCTTTCCGTCGTCCTTGCTTGGGTGGCGTTGAAAGTGAGCAAGCTGCTAGTCTTAGTTCTTGCTTGGAGTTAATTAACATTAATTCTTTTCCTGATAGATAGATGGGTTTGGAATCTTGAAGTTTTGGGTGGGTTCACAATCTGTTTTATTGGTCATTGGATAGATTTGATTTATCTTGGATCGAGTTCTTCGGCTTCTGGATGGGTGAGGGTGGTTCCTATTAAAGTTAATGTGTTTTGTTGGAGAATGTTTTTGGATAGGTTACCTGCTCGGGTAAACTTGTCTAAAAAGGGTATGGATGTTCCTTCGATTTTGTGTCCCGTTTGTGATCTTATGGTTGAAGATGTCATTCATCTTTTCTTTTCTTGCCCTTTTCCTAAGGCAATGATCGAAAAGATTTTGGTGGTGGGATTTGGACGCTTATTTTTTTCAATTTATTGAAGACTGGAAGGTGTGGTTTAATTATGTCAAACTGAAGAAGAGAGCTAAGGAGGTTCTTCAAGGTGTTTTTTTTTTGTCACTTTGTGGTATATTTGGATGTTTAAAAAGAAGAACGTTTTTTGGTAATGAGCTTCCAAAAATGAGTCTTATTCCAAAAAGGAGTCTTATTGTTGATGAGCTTCCAAAAAGGAGTCTTATTGTTGATGACATAGTTTCTCATTCTTTTATTTGATGTTCTAGTAGGTCTAGGTTTCATCTCAATTGGGTGTTGTGGCTTAAAAACCCAATTTTAACCTTATTGAAACCTTCATTTTTAGCTTCTTGCTAGTTTTTTTTATGTATATATATTTTTCCGTTCTAAAAAAACTATTATTTGGTTCCTCTAAAAAAAGTGCTAGCATGTATTTAACTAAAAACATGGAATGTAAAGGCTTTGGGCAAGGAGTGCGGGGAGTCGTATAACTATTTTATTTTACTTCTACGACATTGGCTTTAGTGTTCTTTGACACCAGAACTTCTAAACTTCTTACATTCTCATGTAGATCTCATTAAGGATTGCAATGATCTCATCCAATGAGTTGTGGTTGAGTCAATTGGAGATGTGAATGGTTGTATGATTGATATATAATTGTTGGTTTCAAACTTGACTGGTACAAAAAAACGTTATTAGTTATGCCAAAAAGGAAAAAAACCATGGACATTTAGTCACATTTTTTTCATTAACACGTGTCTTACTTTGGCATCACTTTTTGATAACTTATGGTTATGTTATAATTTTCTTGACTATATCGCATGGAAAAAACATGGCCATAGGTAAAAAAAAATATTATATGGAAGCGATCTTATTTTTGTATAATTTTCTTGACTATATCGCATGGAAAAAACATGGCCATAGGTAAAAAAAAATATTATATGGAAGCGATCTTATTTTTGTAGTTGTATCAATTAATTTTTTGAGTAAATTATATGAATGGTCCCTATGGTTTGAGTTTATTTGTACGTTTGGTCCCTAATTTATTTTTTTAACTTGGGAAGTACCTACTTTTGTTTTTGTTACACATTTGATACCTATTGTTTGTTTTTGTTACGCATTTGGTACCTACTGTTTGTTTTTGTTACGCGTTTGGTTCATGTTTTATCTAATTCTTATTTAAATAGGAAAAATACTTTCACTTGTCCTCATCTCTAAAGAATGGGTAGAAGACCATTCTACCATTCCCTGACCTCTCTTGAATCAGCTTGACCAAAACCCTAAGGTCAATTGAAGTCAACTCTAATCAACGGTCAAACTTTGACCAGACTCATCGAGTACACTCGGGTGACTCGGCGAGTCCATGCGTGTTCTCAGAATCCTCCTAAGGCCTCACTCGACTCGTCGAGTTAGCCTTTCACTTGGTGGTGTGTTAATTTAAATAAATTAAAAACTCAATGGCAAAATAACATCTTTAGGTAAGATAGGGATCAAATGCGTAACAAAAACAAACAATAAGGACCTTTCGAGTTAAAAAATGTACGGACCAAACGCGCAAATTACCCTAAACGATTGGAACCATTCGTGTAGTTTACTCTATTTTTTTTTATAATCATAACCATAAAATACTAAGTTATAAAAAAAAATTAGTTATTAGAGCTATTATTTATTTTTAGTTACACATAACAAATTAAAATGTATCTAAAAATAATTTGTGATTAGATTTTTTTTGTCACGATATTGTCACGATACATCGCAAATTAAGCCGTGACTATTAATAGTTATGATTATATATATATATATATATATATATATATATATATATATATATATATATATATATATATATATATATATATATATATATATATATATATATATATATAGAGAGAGAGAGAGAGAGAGGTTCAATTGAGAAAAAAATATTGAGAATGGGGAAATCATTCTCAGCCATGCATTTATTTTGCCGCAAAACACTTAGCGTACTGTCGGAAATGGATAACGGATAAACATCTGTTTTCCAACCAAACATGTTTCCTTAAACTATGTTAATCATTACCTTAATATACACAAAAACATATTTTTTTTCGTTTTTTTTATTTTTAGAAAGTCATTATTATCAAAAAATTATTTTAAATATATCAAAATTCATAATTTTTTATTCTCTATAAATAGATATCCATATTGATATACTTTTAAGATAAAATAAAAATTTTATTTTTTTTAGAGTTTCAGCTCTCACTATTAATAAATGAATAAAAAAATCTATCAGATTTTTATTACAATATATTTATTATTCACTTATGAATAAAACGTATGCGTAACCTTCTTTTATAGTTTAAGTATCGTTCATATATGAATATGACACGCAATAAAGTTTTTTTTACTTAAAATATATTTTTTACATCATCTTTTATATATATATATATATATATATATATATATATATATATATATATATATATATATATATATATTATATTTATATATGAATAAAACATCTATTTGTTTTCGTCATATTTTATATTTATATATGAATAAAACATTTATCAGATTTTTGTTACAGTTAATTTGTTATTCATATATGAATAAGTAGTATAAATGATACTTAAACTATAAAAAAAAATTAATTATATATTTTTATTCATAAGTGAATAACGAATGTGGTGTAACAAAATTTTGATACATTTTTATTCACTTATGAATAATAATAGCTGAAAATATAAGAAAAAATTATTTTATCTTAAAAGTATATCAATATGGATATCTATTTATAGAGAATAAAAAATCATGAATTTTCGTCTATTTAAAATCATTTTTCGATATAAATAGCTTCTTAAAAATTAAAACAACAAAAAAAAGAAAAAAACTATGTTTTTGTACATATTAAGGTAATGATTAGCATAGTTTAAGGAAACATGTTTTGTTGGAAACAAATGTGTATTCCTTATCCATTTCTGCTGGTACAACAAAGGCTTTTGCGGCAATAATAAATGAATGGCTAAAAACGATTTCCAATTCTCAACATTCTTTATTTATTGACTTCTCTCTCTCTCTCACTATATATATATATATATATATATATATATATATATATATATATATATATATATATAGATTCAGGTTCATTTGATACCATTCTAATTTTGTGAGACCATGAGGCCAAATCTAAAAATAATTTTAAAATGAAAAATAAATAAAAAATCCAAAAATTATTTTTTTAAATATTATTTTCGAAACTTGAATTAACTAAAAAAAATTTAAAAAAAATTAAAAAAAAATCCTGTTTTTTTTTTAAATATTATTTTCGGAACTTGAATTAACTAAAAAAAATAAAAAAAAAGATTCCATTTTTTTTGAAAAATACATGAAATATTCTAATAGAATATTACACTGTATATATTCTAAAAAATAATTTTAAAATGCAAAATAATTGGAAAAATCCAAAAATTCTTTTTTTAAATATTATTTCCGGAACTTGAATTAACTAAAAAAAATAAAAAAATGCGTCTCACGGTCTCACAAAATTAGGTCGTCTCACATGAACCTAACTATATATATATATATATATATATATATATATATATATATATATATATATATATATATATATATATATATATATATATATATTCTTTTATCATGACAATTATTTACTTTTAGACATATATAAAAATTAAATTGTTACTATAAAACAAGTAATAATTATATGTTTTTATTTTATCATGACAATTATTTACCTTGAGAGACACATACAAAATTAAATTGTGACTATAAAATATTTATAGTCATAGTTTTGTCTTTTTATCGTGAAAATTATTTATTTCTATACATGTATAAGAAATTAAATTGTAACCATAAGATATACTAGCCACAAGGTTATTAAGTTTATTGTGATTACTATTTCAAGACCAAAATTTTCATTTTTAATTAAGTAGCTTATAAAATTGTTCACCGAAAAATATCATCGATATCATAACATCCCATAAATCAAATGTCATAAATCATGTCGTGGAATAATAATAGTGTCAGAGTACAATTCCAAGAACATCATAGTGCGGAAATCATGTGTGTGCGATGTGTTACTACCATATCGGCTCCTTCCCCTTCGCTAAAAAGGTACCTGAAACCAAAACTGAAAACTGTGAGCAGAAAGCTTAGTAAGTTCCCCCATCATACCACATACCACATAAGGTCTGTCCATCGGTATCTTTCAATTGGTATCTAACTGACATGATTGGGAGTTGGGTTCCCCTTCGGTATCTTTCAATCGGTAGTCGGGAGATAACCTCCCCTTCTGTAACAGCCCGGATCTCCAGGTATTTTATTGTTTTAATATTATGAGTTTTGAGAAGGGACTCGGCGAGTTGGAGCTCAGACTCGCCGAGTAGGGTCGCGATTCTGGACGCGGGATTCGTTCGGACTCGGCGAGTCCAGGATATGGACTCGGCGAGTCCACGCTGTTTAATGAAACCCTAATTTTTCGGGTTTGGGACCTATTTAAAGGGCCTTATGGCCGTCTTTTGCATCCATCATTTCATAGAGAGATACCCTAAAAGTGCTTTAGCGATTTGAGAGTGAAAGGAGGCATTTCTTGACATTTGTGTGTTGTTTAGCAAAGGAGAAAGAGGCTCTAGCCAAGAAGAGGCAAAGGGGACTGCTATTTGGTGGATTGGAAGCTCGACCCTTCAATCTAAAGGTATAATTTCGACCCATCTCCTGTTTTGTGAAGTATAATCGATTTTAGGGTTTCTTGTGGCTTTGTTGAGTTGATTTGATGGCCAAATAGTCCCATGCTAGTGATGAGACTTCGGATCTGGATCCATAGAGGTCCAGAGAGCCTCATCCTTCAAGCTTTTTAGAGAGCAATGGAGGTCATGACCTTATATAGTGAGATTTGTTGAAGATTCTTCATAATTAGTCATATAAAGGTTGTTCATGCATCAAGACTGGGACTTTACGTGATGAATCAGCCTAGGAGGGCCAGATCTATGAATTGTTGGAGTAGATCTGACCTTAGAAGCAAGTTTGAGTGATTGCATGGAATGGACTCGCCGAGTCCGATGAGCAGACTCGGCGAGTAGTTTGAAGATTGCCTTGGACCGGCCAGTGAGTGGTCCAGTCGAGTCAGGAGTTGACCCAGTGAGTCAGGGCGAGTTGGAAAGGATTGTCATGAGGTCTGAGTCGAGCTGGGACTCGCCGAGTCGTTCTTGAGACTCGGCGAGTTGAGTCGGGGTGGCCCCGCGATTCTTCCAGGTGTAACTCGTCGAGTCAGGGGGGAGTACTCGACGTGTAGAAAGGGAATCCTAGAGAGTTGGTGAGAACGTCTAGACTCGCCGAGTTGCCGTATGCACTCGCCGAGTCCGGTCAAAGTTGACCGTTGACCGTTGACCTGTGTTGACTTTTTAGGGGTAGTCAACCTTAGAGATAAAAAGTGTTAATTAGAGCCTTGTGATGTTATAGGAGGATTAGAGCTCGGAGGATCGAGCACGAGGGATTTCCATGGATTGTGAGATACCGAGACACACGAGGTGAGTCTTCTCACTATACTTTACCTTGAGTCGGTAATCAGAGTTATGTGTTAGTGTATGTATGATCTGTGCATGTTATGTGTTGTACTGCATTATTTCTATGTGATCTATGCTGTGCATGTTTATAGAGTTGGAACCGGAAGGTTCATAGAGTTAGAACCTGAGGGTTCACAGAGTTGGGTGCACGGACCCATAGAGTTATGGCCTCGAGTGGCTAATATGTGATTTATGTGTGGTATTTTGGGGAACTCACTAAGCTTTGTGCTTACAGTGTTAGTGTTGTTGTTTCAGGTACTAGCGATGACCGTGGGAAGGCGCCGGCTTGATCTGTACACACGTGGAGGAATTTGATATAATTATGAGATCTTGGGATTTGTACGATACCTATTGGAATTTAAAATTGATGTTTTATTAAATTAAAAGAGAAATGTTTTTATGAAATTTTAAAAATAAATTTTTTAAAAATTTTCGGTGTTACAAGTTGGTATCAGAGCCTTGGTTTGAGGGATTCGAGTACACTTTCGGGCGTATTTGAACTCAAACTGAGGATTTGAGATGTATTTTCCAAAAAGAGTAAAAGATTTTCGAAAAACGCAGAGCAAGAGATGTGTGTACGATCAGTCAGCGCCCGAACGGTGATTTCCCAAAATACCTTTTTGTATTATGTGATATTCATATTGATATGATGTATCCGCATGCTAGAGTAGGCTAGGTATTGCTAATAGGACTAGAGTGGCCTGATGTGTGATGCCTTAGCCTAGGGAGAGGTGAGCTGCTATGAGATGCTTGAGAGTGAGTAGGTAGCAGCAAGGGACTTATGAGAGATCTATTAGAGAGTAGTCTATGCATGAAAAGGTACTTGAGACCTGGGATCCGAAGAGAAGGACTTGGAGTGTATTCTGGTGCGGTGCGAACAGTAGTATTGGGCCCGTACTACTGGAAGCACCGGAGCGGTGTGCAGCCCAAGTCAGGATCTTTGGAATGCCAAGAATCAAGGAGAAAGAGTTGTCGAGTGAGAGCATACTCGTGTGGATTCTAATTTATCGTATGTTGTATTTCAGAGGTAGATCATGGTGAGGACACGTTTGATGCCCGAGAGCAGTGGTACCAGTGAGGAGGAGATCCGCCGGATCATTCAGGAGGAGGTGGCTGCGGCCATCAGGGCAGAGATACCAGAGATGTTTGGGTCTATAAAGACCACCTTGATTGAGACGTTTGATGAGCGCTATGCCGCTCTTTCTGAGGCTGCTGCTGCAGCGGCTACCGCAGCGATTGCTGCTGCGAGGCCGCAGGGTGGGGATGCGTTGCTGTTCCGTGAGTTCAGCAACACGAAACCACCGGAGTTCGATGGTACTCAGGATCCGGTGGCAGCTATGAGGTGGATATCTGATATTGAGGGGTGTTTCTTCACTTGCTCGTCTCCTGAGCATTTGAAGGTACGGTTCGCGCTGAACCAGCTTCGCTTGGGAGCGAAGGACTGGTGGAAGTTTGTGACAGCGCATTATTCGCCTGCTGAGCTTTCTGCGGTGACCTGGGAGAGGTTCACCACTATGTTTCGAGAAGAGTACGTTCCCCAGGTGGAGAGGGAGCGTTTAGCACAGGAGTTTCTGACCCTCAAGCAGGGTACTGAGTCTGTTACAGCGATCACGAGGATGTTCCACGAGAGGGCGATGTTCTGCCCTGAGCACGTGTCCACTGAGCAGGCACGTATGAGCCGCTACTTGAGCATCTTGAGGAGGGATATTCGGGAGTTCGCTGCGAACTCCTCGTACCGGACATTTGCCGAGCTTCAGGCAAATGCCCGGAAGAGGGAGATTGAGCTTGAGACTCAGGCCAGGGAGGAGGCGGAGTCTCAGGGGAGGGATCGGCGACCGGCATTGTCGCAGCCGGCCGCCAAGCGGGCCAAGCCTGCTGATCCCCGACCAGGGAGCCTGAAGGGCCGCACTTGCGGAAAGTGCGGCAAGGGTCATGACGGAGTCTGCCGAGCTGGGTCTTGCTACAAATGTGGCAAGGAGGGGCACATGGCCAAGGACTGCCCCAAGGGGTTTGCAGTGTGCTTTCACTGCAACCAGACTGGACACCGGAAGGCCGAGTGTCCGCAGTTGCGCGGAGCATCTCAGGGGTCTGCTCCTGCCGCCACCAGAGTTACAGAGAGTCGGCCGGTGAAGGCCGAGACGCCGAGAGCTCGAGGGAGAGCTTTCCAGTTGACTGCGGAGGAGGTCCGCGCCGCGCCCGATGTTGTGGCTGGTATGTTTCCTTTCGTGTATTTATTTTGATATATGATGTTATGCTTATATTATGTTATGTGTAGGTACTTTTCTTGTGAATTCCGTACCTGCTTTAGTGTTATTTGACTCGGGTGCGAGTCGGTCTTTTGTATCTTTGGCCTTTAGCCAGTATATCAGTGCTAGTCGTGAGGCACTGAGTCGGCCTCTGAGAGTCTCCATAGCTGATGATAGAGTGATTTGTGCCACAGAGGTTTTCCGGGGATGTGTGCTAGAGATCTTCGGGGTTGAGTTTCCGATTGATCTGATTCCTATTGCGATGGGCGATGTTTGTGTCATTGTGGGCATGGACTGGTTGAGCCGATTCGGCGCGATTATCGACTGTGAGCGTCAGCTGGTGACTATACGAGACCCTTGTGGGGGAGTTCTTTCGGTGTACGGTGAGGGTACCCGTTCGGGATCAGCCTTTTGTTCGGCCGCCAGGGCGAGACAGTGTCTTCAGCAGGGCTGTAAGGGTTTTGTGGCGTATGTGATGGATACGCGAGCGACTTCCGAGAGACCGAGTTCAGTTGGGGAAGTACCGGTGGTATGTGAGTTTCCAGATGTCTTTCCCGAGGAGCTGCCGGGATTACCTCCTGTGAGGCAGGTAGAGTTTGGTATTGATTTAGTTCCGGGGGCTGCGCCTATAGCTAAGGTGCCTTATCGTCTTGCACCTCCAGAGATGCAAGAGTTATCCTCGCAGCTTCAGGAGTTGCTGGGGAAGGGATTTATTCGGCCGAGCAGCTCGCCGTGGGGAGCGCCTATTCTGTTTGTCAAGAAGAAGGATGGTTCACACCGGATGTGTATTGATTACCGGGAGTTGAACAAGCTGACGGTCAAGAACCGTTACCCGTTGCCGAGGATCGACGATTTATTTGATCAGTTGCAGGGGGCATCTTGGTTTTCCAAGATCGATTTGAGGTCGGGATATCATCAGGTGAGGGTGCGAGATGAGGACGTTCAGAAGACAGCGTTCAGGACGCGTTATGGGCATTATGAGTTTGTGGTGATGCCTTTTGGGCTCACCAATGCCCCGGCAGTGTTCATGGATCTCATGAACAGGGTATGTAGGCCGATGTTGGATCGGTCGGTGATTGTATTTATCGATGATATTCTGGTGTATTCGAGATCTAGGGAGCAGCATGAGGAACATTTGAGGGAGGTCCTTGGGGTACTGAGATCGGAGAAGCTTTATGCAAAGTTCTCCAAGTGTGATTTCTGGTTACGGGAGGTCCAGTTCCTAGGACATCTCGTTAACCAGGAAGGGATTCTGGTCGACCCGGCCAAGGTTGAGGCGGTGATGGGTTGGGAGGTGCCAAAATCACCCTCTGAGATCAGGAGCTTCCTTGGATTAGCAGGGTATTATCGGAGATTTATCAAGGATTTCTCCAAGATCGCAGTGCCACTCACCAGGTTGACCCGGAAGGGTGTTGCATTCTCTTGGGGTCCCGAGCAGCAGACCTCCTTTGAGACACTTCGCCAGAGGTTGTGCGAAGCCCCAGTATTAGCTCTCCCGGAAGGGATGGAGGATTTTGTAGTATATTGTGATGCATCGATTTTAGGGTTGGGTGCGGTGTTGATGCAGAGGGGTCATGTGATAGCATATGCATCGAGGCAGCTGAAGCCTCATGAGACAAGATATCCCACGCATGATCTAGAGTTGGGGGCAGTAGTGTTCGCCCTCAAGATTTGGCGCCACTACTTATATGGGGTTCGGTGTACGATATACACGGACCATAAGAGCCTGAAGTACTTGATGGATCAGCACAATCTAAACATGCGTCAAAGGAGGTGGTTAGATGTGGTCAAGGATTATGATTGTGAGATCCTGTACCACCCGGGCAAGGCCAACGTGGTGGCCGATGCGTTGAGCCGCAGGGCGGAGAGCACTCCATTACGAGATGTATGTTTGAGGTTGACCCTGGTAGCTCCGGTATTGGATGCCATCCGTGGGGCACAGGCCGAGGCTGTGCAGCCGGAGATGCAGAAGAGAGAACGGGTCGTTGGTTTGGTTTCGAGATTCGTTACGGATGGGCGAGGGCTTATGACTTTTCAGGGTCGGATTTGGGTACCGTTTGTGGGTGGTTCGCGCACTTCCTTGATGGAGGAGGCACATCGGTCGAAATTTTCGATCCATCCGGGGGCTACGAAGATGTATTTGGATTTGAGGAGAGAGTATTGGTGGCCCTGTATGAAGAGGGACGTCGCATGGTTTGTTGAGAGGTGCTTGACCTGCCGTAGGGTTAAGGCCGAGCACCAGAGACCGCATGGCAAGTTGCAGCCATTGGAGGTTCCCGAATGGAAATGGGAACAGATCACTATGGATTTCATCACCAAATTGCCGAGAACTGCCAGAGGAGTCGATGCAATTTGGGTGATTGTGGATAGGCTGACGAAGAGCGCTCACTTCCTTGCCATCAGTGAGAGTTCTTCAGCAGAGAAGTTGGCAGAGTTATATGTGAGAGAAGTGGCATCTCGGCATGGGGTGCCGATCTCGATTGTTTCAGACCGTGATGTGCGCTTTACTTCCAGATTCTGGAAGAAATTTCATGAGGAGTTGGGTACTAGATTGCATTTTAGTACCGCATATCATCCCCAGACAGACGGCCAGAGTGAGCGGACGATTCAGACGCTTGAGGACATGCTTCGAGCATGTGTGTTGGATTTTGGGGGTAGCTGGGATGCGTATCTACCCTTGGCAGAGTTTTCCTACAACAACAGCCATCATTCGAGCATTGGTATGCCTCCCTTTGAGCTGTTGTATGGTAGGAGGTGTCGGACCCCCATTTGCTGGGGAGAAGTTGGGCAGAGAGTGATGGGCAGTACCGAGATTGTGCTTCGTACGACAGAGCAGATTCAGCAGGTCAGACAGAGGTTATTGACCGCCCAGAGTCGACAGAAGAGTTATGCAGACAGACGCCGGTCCGAGCTTGAGTTTCAGGTCGGCGACTTCGTTCTCCTAAAGGTCTCCCCTTGGAAAGGAGTGATACGATTCAGGAAGAGGGGCAAGTTGGGGCCCCGGTATATTGGGCCATTTCGCGTGATTGCGAGGGTAGGCCGGGTGGCCTATCGTTTGGAGTTGCCAGCGGAGTTGGGGCAAATCCACGACACTTTTCATGTGTCGCAATTGAGGAAATGTATTGCCGATGAGTCGGCAGTAGTTCCATTGGGGGATATTCAGGTGGATGCGAGCCTGAATTATGCCGAGAGACCAGTAGCCATCAGAGATCGGAAGATCAAGGTTCTGAGGAACAAGGAGGTACCTTTGGTGTTGGTTCAGTGGCAACACCGGAAGGGATCAGAGATGACCTGGGAGCCGGAGCGCGAGATGCGGGCTCAGCATCCGGAGCTATTTTAGAGCGAGACTTCGAGGGCGAAGTCTAATCCTAGTGGGGGAGAATTGTAACAGCCCGGATCTCCAGGTATTTTATTGTTTTAATATTATGAGTTTTGAGAAGGGACTCGGCGAGTTGGAGCTCAGACTCGCCGAGTAGGGTCGCGATTCTGGACGCGGGATTCGTTCGGACTCGGCGAGTCCAGGATATGGACTCGGCGAGTCCACGCTGTTTAATGAAACCCTAATTTTTCGGGTTTGGGACCTATTTAAAGGGCCTTATGGCCGTCTTTTGCATCCATCATTTCATAGAGAGATACCCTAAAAGTGCTTTAGCGATTTGAGAGTGAAAGGAGGCATTTCTTGACATTTGTGTGTTGTTTAGCAAAGGAGAAAGAGGCTCTAGCCAAGAAGAGGCAAAGGGGACTGCTATTTGGTGGATTGGAAGCTCGACCCTTCAATCTAAAGGTATAATTTCGACCCATCTCCTGTTTTGTGAAGTATAATCGATTTTAGGGTTTCTTGTGGCTTTGTTGAGTTGATTTGATGGCCAAATAGTCCCATGCTAGTGATGAGACTTCGGATCTGGATCCATAGAGGTCCAGAGAGCCTCATCCTTCAAGCTTTTTAGAGAGCAATGGAGGTCATGACCTTGTATAGTGAGATTTGTTGAAGATTCTTCATAATTAGTCATATAAAGGTTGTTCATGCATCAAGACTGGGACTTTACGTGATGAATCAGCCTAGGAGGGCCAGATCTATGAATTGTTGGAGTAGATCTGACCTTAGAAGCAAGTTTGAGTGATTGCATGGAATGGACTCGCCGAGTCCGATGAGCAGACTCGGCGAGTAGTTTGAAGATTGCCTTGGACCGGCCAGTGAGTGGTCCAGTCGAGTCAGGAGTTGACCCAGTGAGTCAGGGCGAGTTGGAAAGGATTGTCATGAGGTCTGAGTCGAGCTGGGACTCGCCGAGTCGTTCTTGAGACTCGGCGAGTTGAGTCGGGGTGGCCCCGCGATTCTTCCAGGTGTAACTCGTCGAGTCAGGGGGGAGTACTCGACGTGTAGAAAGGGAATCCTAGAGAGTTGGTGAGAACGTCTAGACTCGCCGAGTTGCCGTATGCACTCGCCGAGTCCGGTCAAAGTTGACCGTTGACCGTTGACCTGTGTTGACTTTTTAGGGGTAGTCAACCTTAGAGATAAAAAGTGTTAATTAGAGCCTTGTGATGTTATAGGAGGATTAGAGCTCGGAGGATCGAGCACGAGGGATTTCCAGGGATTGTGAGATACCGAGACACACGAGGTGAGTCTTCTCACTATACTTTACCTTGAGTCGGTAATCAGAGTTATGTGTTAGTGTATGTATGATCTGTGCATGTTATGTGTTGTACTGCATTATTTCTATGTGATCTATGCTGTGCATGTTTATAGAGTTGGAACCGGAAGGTTCATAGAGTTAGAACCTGAGGGTTCACAGAGTTGGGTGCACGGACCCATAGAGTTATGGCCTCGAGTGGCTAATATGTGATTTATGTGTGGTATTTTGGGGAACTCACTAAGCTTTGTGCTTACAGTGTTAGTGTTGTTGTTTCAGGTACTAGCGATGACCGTGGGAAGGCGCCGGCTTGATCTGTACACACGTGGAGGAATTTGATATAATTATGAGATCTTGGGATTTGTACGATACCTATTGGAATTTAAAATTGATGTTTTATTAAATTAAAAGAGAAATGTTTTTATGAAATTTTAAAAATAAATTTTTTAAAAATTTTCGGTGTTACACCTTCGGTATCTCACAACCGGTAACCAGGAAATAACCACCCTTTCGGTATCTTTCAATCGATAGCCGGGAGCTAACCTCCCCTTAGGTATCTTTCAACCGGTAACTGGGGACTATTTCACCCCTACCACTACCACATAATAACATATCATGAACATATATCTAGGGATGTATGGGTATTTTCTACCCCTTCGGTATCTTTCAACCGGTAACTAGGGGCTGTTACGCCTCTACTACTACTAACACATTTAGCATTCTATCACATAATCATAACAAATATCAACATCCCATATAATTATCACAAAGACAATCATCTTTACTATAATCTCCTAGTGGTGAGCCGACCTTGGTGCCTTAGACCCACTTCTACTGGAACGTAACTCACCTCAATGTCGTGAAGTATCTGAATTGTCCTCACTTCCGAGATCAACTCCTCTCGATTCCTACACATAACGATCTTCCTTAATTACCATTTCATGGTCAACTTATGTCAAAGTAAAATTCAAGGTCAACACCTTGGTCAAAGTAAACTCTGGCTCAAAGTTAACATCTAGCTAACTCAACTCACCGAGTTCCATAGTCCTTAGAACAGTAAAAGCTTCGACCCTACTCGCCGAGTCTTTCAAGAAATCGTCGAGTTCTCCTCCATACGAGCTCGAGACTTTCTACCACTGACTCGTCGAGTTCATCATTGAACACGTCGATTCCTTCTTCATGCAAGAAGGCACATCTAGTCCTGGACTCGCTGAGTTCCTTATGAACTCGTTGAGTTCGTCTTCGTGCAGTTGGGACATAGTCTTGAACTCGCTGAGTTCTATTCTTGAACTCACCGAGTTCCATGATCTTCAGGTCCATATATCACATCCATCTTGTTGAGTCATCTTCTAGACTCAACCAGTTCGATCAGGAAACAGAAAAGGTTGGGGAACCATAGCCTGACTCGTCGAGTCCCCTAAAGTCCAAGTCTACCAAGTCGATTTTAGTCGGGCTCAATGCATCCAGAACATAGATCTGACCTCCTAGGGTCCATATTACACGTAAAGTTACAAACTTGACGTTCATGCATGGGGGTATTTGGCTCAAATGGCCCAAAAATGAGGTTATATGATGCATGAGACTCTCATGGCGATAAAATTGGCACCTTTATGCCATTGGAATCCTCAATGGTTCCAGATCTGAAGTTCTACCACTTTAGAACCACAAAACCCTGAAGTTGGCTCTACTAAAGCTTAGAAAAGGTAGATTTGAACCCTAACTAGATATCTAAGAGATAGATGGTCAAGGTTGAAGCTTTTTACCTTGAATGAGCTAGAAATGAAGCAAAACCTCTGGATCTACTTGCTTCTTCTGGAACCCACAAGCTTCCACTTCCTTCTTCAAGCTTCAAACAACCAAAACACACAAAAATGGCTCAAGAACACTCCAAATGCTTTAGGGTTTCGAGTTAGGGCTTTTCTGGACTATGGGAGACGATGGAGGCTGAATTCGGACAAGATAAGGCGTTTATATAGGGTGCAAACCCTAAATATCAGGGTTTCATCCAGGCAGACCTACTCGCCGAGTCGAGCTCCCGACTCGTTGAGTAGGTTACTTAAAAAACGCGTACAACGTCTAGTCTACTCGACAAGTTGGACCTCCAACTCGTTGAGTCCCAGTGTAAAACAGACAATTATTTAAATTTAAAATACGTATCGGGAACCGGGCGTTACAAGTTTATTTTGACTACTATTTACCATATAGAGTATAAATACACATATAAAATTAAGTTATGACCATAAAATTCTTAAAGTGACAAGTTATGTTGCTTATCAATATTATTTTTTATTTTTAGTCATATATATATATATATATATATATATATATATATATATATAATTATATATATAATTATATATATATATATATATATATATATATATATATATATATATATAATTATATATATATATATATATAATTATATAATTATATATATATATATATATATATATATATATATATATATATAATTATAATTAACCATACATATTTATGGTGAAATATTTATTCCTTTATCAATAACCATTGTTTCTTTTAGAGTCTAATAACAAAATAAAGGTGACCTTAAAATTCTTATGGTAACATATTTTTTTATCATTACTATTGTTATTTTTGACGCACATAAAAAAATACACTATAACCATAAAATACTTATAGTCATATGACATTTTTATCATGATTATTGTTCATTGTTACGCACACATAAAAAATTAAACCGTGACTTTAAAATAAATATAGTCATAACTTTCCTTTATCGTGACTATTGTTTGCTTGTAGACACAAATAACAAAATAATCGTGACCATAAAATTATTATATTCAAATGTTAGTTCGTTTATCATGACTATAATTACTTTTAGACACATGTAAAAATTAAATATATGACTATAAAATAATTATATAGTTTGGATTTTCTTTATCATGCCTATTTCTTTTTTAATTTTATTTAATTTTTTTAGAAGGATCTAAAAAGGTTAAATAGTAATATATATATATATATATATATATATATATATATATATATATATATATATATATATATATATAAAGACTAATATTATAAAAACACTAAATTTTTAACGCGTAATTGGAAAAAACCCTAATATATTTTTATTATTGCAATGACCACAACTTTCTTGCAGAATTATTGTTCTAGCCCACTTAACGAGTTTCATGGTTAAACTTGTTAATTTTTTTTGCAAAATCAGTCCTAAAAAGTTTAAATTTGATCCATGAGGTTTGCAAAAAACTACACCACATGGTTTTTTAACATTATTTTTCATTTTTTCTATATTTTATTTATTTTCGGGTTATATATATATATATATATATATATATATATATATATATATATATATATTTATATATATATATTATTTTCTTTTTTATATATATTTTATTTATTTTCATTTTTTTAAAAATTTATTTTTTAACAATTTGATTTTTTTACCTTTTATTTTCTATTTCTTTAGTGTATATATAGGGTATATTAGAGTTTTTTTTTTCTCTTTTTTATGGTTTTTTTTTTCATTTTTCTTTTCATATTATATTTTTAACCTTTTTATCTTTTTATTTATTTATTTTTTCTTATTTGTATTTCAATTATTTGTTTATTCTTCTTGTACTTTTAACATTTTATTGACTTTTTTCAAAAAATTAAAATGTATTAATATATTAGAGTATATTACAATTTTGATAATTTATAGTTTTTGTAATTTTATTTATTTTTATTCAAGTAAATAAAATAGTTATGTTTATATTTGTAATTTCAATCCAACTTATTTTCTTTTATTCTTTTTTTCTTTAGTACTATTATATTTATGTTACGAAAAAATAAAAATTTTAAAAAAATAGATTGTTTATTGAGAATTAGTGTTGCAATGTGTTATATAACTTGCAAATTAAATTATATTTTATATGTGATACAATAGTTTAAATTGAAGATAATATTTTTCAATTTGATAATAGATTAAAAGAAAGAACAAAAAATATAATAATAGTCGGTCTTTATAAAAAAAACTTGTTATAGTAATTTAAATTGAATTCAAGTTCTTGAATCTAAATAAATAAAAACTTTAGAAAAAGCATAAATAACTAAAATAGAAATATATATATATATATATATATATATATATATATATATATATATATATATATATATATAGAGAGAGAGAGAGAGAGAGAGAGAGAGAGAGAGAGAGAGAAAATAAAAGGTAAAAAGGTAAAAAAAAAAGTTCAAATTGTTGAAAAATAAAGTTAAAAAATGAAATTAAATAAAATATATATAAAAAAGAAAATATAAAATGTATATATATTTATAAAAAAACCTCGAAAATAAATAAAATATAGAAAAAACAAAAAATAATGTTAAAAAACCACGTGGTGTAGTTTTTTGCAAACCTCAGGGATCAAATTTGAACTTTTTAGGACTGATTTTGCAAAAAAATTTAACCAAGTTAACCATGAAACTCGTTAAGTGGGTTAAAACAATAATTCTGCGAGAAAGTTGTGGTCATAACAATAATAAAAAAAAATTATGGCTTTTTCCAATTACACGTTAAAAATTTAGGGCTTTTATAATATTAGTTATATATATAATAACATGTTACTTCGATTATCATGACATAATGTTTACTTTTAGACACACAAACAACATTAAATCATGATCATAATATACCTATAGTTACATAATTTTCATTTTATTATATGACTATTGTTAATTTTAAAAAACAAATTAAATTTTACAATCATGGTTTTTTATATTTGGCAACGGTTATAAATACCTAATATATATATATATATATATATATATATATATATATATATATATATATATATATATATATATATATATATATATATATTTGGTCAAAGGCTGAATTTTAAGAGGTACAAGACCGGAATGCGATTTGTACAATAAATTTATGCATTGAAATCTTGTTGGTCAACACAATTAGATAAGTCGAGACTAATTCAAAATATCAAGACTAATTCAAACATTCAAATGGCCATCTCCTCATTTTTTTGCTTAAAATATGAAAGAATCATTCAATTCCTTTTTCCTGTATTAAATCCACCGTTCCACCTGATATTCAATTTTCTAGTAGACTCTCTATCCCGTCATTTTCCTTCTTCTCCAATATGAACCCCTCTCTATTTTGTGGTTTTATTTTATCAATTTCTGTTTCTATATAGTTTGGTGATATTTATGTTGATTAACAAAGGTATAGTTTTCATTTTGGTGATGTTTCCATTCAGCTTGCAGGTATGATTTAGAGTTATAGAAGGTGGATATGGTGTAAAAATGACTTGAAACATGGCATAATCTTCATATCCAGGTACAAGAATCAAGAAGCGATTTCATATTTTGTATTTTAATTTGGAATTTGTTGGAAACTGCAGGGAAACATGAAGATACAAATGAATCGGGGTTTCCCTTCATATGATGGCTTCCTTGTAATTGTCGTCTTTGCCACCGCCAAATCTTTGTTTTCTCCACTGTGGTCGTTGGTTCATCAAATCACCCATCCTCAATCCATGCTTTCACCACCTCCCATGTATGCATCATGGTGATTGAAAAATACTCATCAATTGATGAATCACTTTATGTGTGTTTTAAATTTGTTTCAGTTATTTCGTTACAGGACATAAGCTTGATAGAGCAAGGCTTTGGCGGATGACGAATCTCTCAAATCCCCTGATTTGAAATTTGAAATAATTCTCTAAACCCTAATGTCTCATTCGATCACTATTCATGTACTATCTCTTCTCTTTCTCTTTTGTTCCTCTATGTTTCAATCTTAATCACACAGTGTAGTTAACTTATATTTTATTGGATTTTGGTTTGGTTTTTTGTTATGCTTCATATCATGATTCAATAGAGTTTACAAGTCATTATCTTCACCCTATTTTTTAGGAAGATCTGGTCCATAAGGTTAAAGACAATTTTTTTTCTTTATAAATAAACTTATGTGATTTTTAAATTAACTATTTTGGTTTAATGATTCAAAATGGTTAATCTTTGCCATCTTTATTCCATTTAATGAATCAGGGGCTTGATCCCTTCTATAGTTGTTTGTTTTTTGTTAAATCTTTATGTCCATGTCTCATCAAATATATTGAAATATAACAATATATTGCTTATCTAATAAGCCTCTTCCTCAATAAAGTATATGGATAATTGAATGGATTTTATGTATTCTGCTCTTTATCATTTCTCTATTGTTGGATGAAACAGTGTTGCATATGATGTATGGTTTTGGAGATGATTCTAATGTAAGTATCAACTGTCATATCACATCATTTTTTCTTACATTATTTATTTAGTACAATTTGATTCAATCAATAAAAAAGAAGTATACATTTTCTAACATATGTTAATTATTGGTTCAAGTCTTCAAGATTGACCTTTTGTAGACAAAGTAATACTGTTACTAACCATTTTGATTTGACCGTAAATGATAAAACAAATAGATGTCATTCTTTTCAAATACATTGAAACAATTTCCAAATTTTCTTTTCTGTGGTTTCAGCCATTACCATAGATTGTTGCTCTAATGCAGGATATTGTCATGGAATATGTGACAGACATGGTAACACTTCATATACTTTACATTGTCTTCTTCTCTATCATATATGATTTAAGGGTTTTTTTAATAGATTTTTCAATGTGTGTTTTTTTTCATATTTTATAGATTTGTGGACTTATGTTTTATATATTTACGTGGGTGTGTGAGTAAGTATTTCTTTGATGCTTTTCATATTTGGATCTCTAGTATAATCACGGTTGAAATCCATTTACCCTTTCAGGTTTGTTAGATCATGACGGTTGAAATCCACTTAACCTTTCAAGTTTAATTGAAATCCCTCATCTCCCTTTTGGATTTGTATGTTCTTCTTTCTTATCTAATTTGATTGAATTGAAATTCATCTCTAAATCCGTCTAATTAATTGTATTGTTAGTTTTAGCTTCCATATTTGCATTTTCTTGATGCTTGCTCATTTGACCAAGTTTTTTTTCCTTTCTGTTGTGATTTTAATGGGCATAAACATATCTGTTATTATGGTTACAAAATTTGTATGTATATATTTTTGTATTTATGTGTCGATTAGGTTTCCCTCTTCCCCCACCCCCAAATTTCTAAGGGCATCAATTAGGTTTCCTACAAAGGAGTTTTATGTAATGCATTGGCTAAAATCACAAACTCACCCTTGTTAAATTGAGAGTTTTGGTGTTAAGTTGAGGTTATGATGTCAACTGAGAGTTTTGGTGTTAAGTTGAGGTTATGATGTAGATCGTTTCTCTAACTCCATAGTGACCGTATTTGACATTCAAAGTCAATGTTTTGATATGCTTCTGTTTTATTGAAACAAAGAACAATCTCCATTTTCCTGTTATCTTTCTCTCTTTCATTGTCCCTTTCAAAATTATTGTTTGTTGCCCTAATTTTTGCCCCCCTTAAACGATAAACAAGTTGACTAATCAAATAATCTCTCTTTTTATCTACCTCTATCCACATAACCAACTCTTACCAAGTAGATATTGATGGGTTTGAGCCAAAAGAACATCCTATGTGCTCATGCAAACCTTAAAGTTTGGATCTAGGTTTCTCTATTGTACATGCAATTCATCCAAGACTTATGAACCCTAGATCTAGCATACATATTTCGAAAATACTATATGAAAACAGATCTAGATGATTACCTCTTTGACAATGGCTTGAATCTTCTTGTCTTGGAGCTTAGAGTTACAAATTTCACTCCTCTAATGGCTTACAAACACCACAAGCAAGAGGATGCTAATTGAGAGAGAGTGCTTCTAGGGTTTCCAGTGGCCGGAATATGATGCCCTAAGGGGCCTATTTATACCTGTGCTGCTAGGGTTTCAGTCAAAACCCTAATGAACAACTTAGGCCTTAAGCAATCCAAGGAAGCTTCTGGAATAGGGACCTTATGGCCGAAGTTAGGATGGACACGTCCCTAATTTCGTCCATGCCTAGTCCATATGCCTTCTCAGCCCAATATTCAACTATCACACATTTGACAGTTTAAGTCCCCGTTATTTAATTAATGTCTTTTAGCCACAAAATTAATTATTGTATAATATTAATTAAACTATATGATTTCTCCTTTAATATATTATTCATATAATATATTAATAAACCATAATAACCTCTCACTTGATAAATCATCCTATCATGTTGCTTTGGTGAAGGCAACCTAAAAGGACCATACACAACCGGGTCAAGTATTTACCAAATATTGTTACAGGCTTAGACACTAATCCAATAGTCTCCCAGTTGGATAAGTCTAGTAACTACAAATGTAAGTACAATCCTATTAGCAATCGTAGCTCTCAAAGACGATGTCGAACTCTGATCTTATCAGTAACTTGTCCTTTAGATAAGGGATCGTATAGTCCTTCGTTCTAGATATCATGTGGACAATTACATGGAACATAGTCATACTTATTGCCCTACAGTTGTTTCTCGATCTCTAATTCGTATGACATAGAACTTAATTGAACACATCAATTCAGTCCTGACCGGGCTCGACACATAAGTCAAACCAAATCATCGAGGGGACCAGATATCGCTTTTACCCTCTTAGGATAAAAGGAACAGATAAACTTTGACTTATATGCATTTACCATTCACTCATCAAATCATACACAACAATGCATTTTATAACATCAAGTTACTGATGCGTTTACGCATTATCAATGAACAATCAACAAGCAAACAATAAACCATATATCTAGGTTTTAAGACCATATGATATTATCGTCTTGCGATCACTCGAGATCAATTCCATGAAGTGATACCAACAAGCGCGGGTTTAATCCAATGCTCAAATCAAGTTCATAAGCACTCATGAATGTTGCAGCAAACCTTTTCTATGTCTAATACACTTTAGACAATCTACAAACCATTTCATAACAATCTTCTTTCATACCTACTCCCAAAATATGAGCGACTGTGGAACATTCGAATAATCTTATTATTCAGGAAGTCAAAACATGCAAAGTGAAACAATAGATAAACAATTAACATAAGACATTAACTTTACTCATAAATAATACTCTTTTATTTAATCATCAAATGTCAATTACATTTATCTATTACACGTTTCGAAGCTATCTAATCTAAACTAATATCGTCCTTCAGCTCGATGCTCCTAGTGTGCTGCAAGTGTTTAACACTACTCAGTCCCTTCATAAGGGGATCTGCTAGGTTATCTTCCGATGATACCCTCTTCACTACGAGGAGTCCCTCTTCCACCCGATGTCGAATAAAATGATATTTCCTATCGATATGTCGAGATTTGCCATGATCCCTTGGTTACTTGGTCAAGGCAACTGCTCCTTCATTATCATAGAAAATTTCCATGGGCTCCTTTATGGCTAGCACAACTTCAAGGTCTCCAATGAAGTTCTTCAACCATATCGCCTCCTTTGACGCTTCGCTCGCCGCTATATACTCTGATTCGCACATTGAATCAACTATGGTCTCCTGCTTGGAACTTTTCCAATCCATTTAGGGTAAAGAACCAGCCCGACTGCGAACGGTAGTTGTCCCTGTCGGTTTGAAAACTGGCATCACTATACCCTCGCACCCTTAAGTCATCACTCCCACCGAGGACTGGAAACCATTCCTTGGTCCTCCGAAGGTACTTAAGAATATTCGTGACTGCAGTCCAATGTGCTATGCCAGGGTTCCCTTGATATCTACTGACCATTCTCAAAGCGAAGGCCACATCAGGGCGAGTACAAGTCATAGCATACATAATCGAGCCAACTGCGGAAGCGTATGGTACTCGGCTCATCTCTGCTATCTCGACTTCGGTACTTGGATTTTGAGTCTTACTCAATTTAGCATTACTTTGGATCGGTAACTCCCCCTTCTTGGAATTCTCCATACTAAACCGCTTTAGTACCTTGTCCATGTAAGTATGCTGACTAAGTCCTATTAGTCTTTTACTTTTGTTTCTCACTATCCTTATTCCCAAAATATAGGCAGCCTCTCCGATGACCTTCATAGCGAAACACTTCCCAAGCCTTGACTTGACTTCCTGCAACGTCGGGATGTCGTTTCCTATGAGTAGTATGTCATTGACATACAATACGAGGAAGTTAACTATACTCCTACTGACTTTGATATATACAAATGATTCATCCTCGCTTCGCAGAAAACCAAACTCTTTAATTTTCTCATCAAAACAAAGATTCCATCTGCGAGATGCTTGTTTCAGTCCATAAATGGACTTATCAAGCTTACACACTCTATTAGGGTGCTTTACATCGATAAAGCCCTCTGGCTAAGCCATGTAAACATCCTCAGCCTATTTCCCATTAAGGAAAGAGGTTTTGACATCCATCTGCCATATCTCATGGTCAAGAAATGCAACAATGGCTAGCATCACCCTAATAGACTTTATCTTCGCAACCAGTGAGAAGGTTTCATCATAGTCAACTCCGGGAGTTTGAGTGAAACCCTTCACAACCAATTGCGCCTTATAGGAGTGTACATTCCCATTTATGTCGGTCTTCTTCTTGAAGATCCACTTGCACCCAACCGTCTTACGACCTAGTACATTGTCAACCAAATTCCAAACTTGGTTGTCATACATGGACTGAATCTCGCTGTCCATAGCCTCTTTCCATTTCGCAGACTCCGGGCCTACCATGGCTTCCTTGTAGCTGTTAGGTTTATCCAAATATATTAGTGAACTATCACTAATAAACGTGTCACCCTCACTTGTTATATGAAAACCATATAACACAGGCGGAACACTAACTCTATTGGAACGTCTAAGAGGTAAGGATTCATCAATTGGTTCAACCGGATTTTCCTCCTCGGGTTGAGCGCCAACGTTAGAGGTTCTTTCATCGCTCGACTGTTGAAGCTCTTCAAGATCGATCTGCCTCCCACCATCCCATTGGCTTATGAGTTCTCGCACTCGGAAAACCCCTCTCCTCACAACGAAGACAACATTGTCACTCAGTCTATAGAAGAGATATCCAAAGGACTTTTGTGGGTAGCCGATGAAAATACACCACTCACTACGAGGCTCAAGCTTTTCGTGAGTCTCTCGTC
Organism: Lactuca sativa; assembly: GCF_002870075.4. Taxonomy (NCBI): domain Eukaryota; kingdom Viridiplantae; phylum Streptophyta; class Magnoliopsida; order Asterales; family Asteraceae; genus Lactuca; species Lactuca sativa. Next base: position 309,069,277 of record NC_056626.2, on the reverse strand, counting down.
TTACGAAAGCCTCACAACCCTAAACCTTGATATGTGCCAACCAGGGAGCTTTCCCTGTCCACATCTCGTGAGGTGTTATGGCAACCTTCTTTGTAGGGTCTAAGTTAAGGATATAAGCGGCAGTCTCTAAGGCATACCCCAAAATGAGATAGGTAGCGAAGCACGACTCACCATGGAACGAACCATGTCTAGCAAGGTTCGATTACGCCTCTCAGCCACACCATTCAGCTGTGGTGTCCTAGGTGGTGTGAATTGCGAAATGATTCTGCATTCATTGAGGTAGTCATGCAATTCAAGACTTAGGTACTCTCCACCTCTATCGGATCAAAGCATCTTGATTTTCCTGCCCAACTGATTCTCCACTTCTTGTTTAAACTCTTTGAACTTTTCAAAGGTTTCTGACTTGTGTTTGATTAAGTATATATACCCATATCTGCTATAATCATCGGTGAAAGTCACATAGAAACGGCTTGCATCCCTTGTGGTGGATCTAAAGGGCCCACACACATTGGTGTGTATGAGATCCAATAAACTCTCACCCCTCGCACAAGTGCCAGTGAAGGGTGACTTTGTCATCTTTCCAAGCAAACAAGACTCGCACACGTCATCGTCCCGAAGGTTGAATGAATCCAACACTCCATCTTTTTGGAGTTGGGCTATGCGTTTCTTTTTGACATGTGTTGACATGTCCAAGACGACAATGCCACAAGCATGATTTATCCAAACCATTGGAGGAATTGATATACAACACATCATTTCCTAAATTGTCTACAACCATCACAGTTTCATATATTCCATTACAAGGCAATGCTTTAAAATAGAAAACACCATTAAGATAAGCATTAATATAACCCTTTTCATTATCAAATGAATATCTAAAACTTTGTCTATACAAACCATGAAATGAAATGATGTTTCTTGCCATATTTGGCGAATAGCAACAATTATTTAAATGTAATCCTAATCCAATACTGAGCACTAAAGAGTAAACTCTGATCTTGGTGACAGGCGATGAACTTTTGTTCCCCATGATCAAATTTATCTTCCCATGCTCCACATCTCTATTTCTTCTTAGGCCCTGTAAATCAGAACAAATGTGAAAACCACATCCTGTATAAAGTACCCAAGAAATAGCATGTGATGAATCATTAAATTTAATAGTGTAAATACATGCGTAGGACGGCTTGATCTTCCCATCCTTGATATCTTGTAGATATTTCGGGCAGCTTCGTTTCCAATTCCCTATTTCATAGAAGTAGTGGCATCCTGCCTCCTTGGGGTTGGAGTTGGGTTTAGTAGAACCAGCCTTGGTTCCACTAGAAGAGGTGTCATCGTGGGACTTTCCCTTATGGTGGCTCCTTGAGGGAGCCTTCTGTTGGATTAGGTGTCTAAGTTCATAACTATTTCTAGAATGTACTTGACCCAATTAGCATGGTCCATTTGGGTTGCATAGCATCGTGCATTTGGATAGACTAAAATGAGAGAAATAACACTTAAGGTTTATTAATATATTATAAGTTCTAATATATTAATAGTATTATTTAATTAGTATTGATCAAGAATTAATTTGGAATGAATTAAGTGATCAAAAGAAGACTAATTAAATATATGGGTCGATTGTGTAAATCATCCATACTTATATAGTGGGCTAATGCTTCATGGATTATCAAGTTGGGCTAAAACCCATAGGATGCTCCATGGTGTTTATAGAACCCATGGGTCATAGAAATGAAAAGTCATGACAATTAGGGTTTACATGGTGTAACCCTGATTGTAACACACTATATAAGCATCAGTTTGTTCACCAAAATCGGCCACTAAATAAGACAAGTGAGGGCTAGCCGATTTCTAAGTGTTCTTCATTTCTCTCTAAGTTATTCCAAGTGCATTTGGTGTTGTGTGAGACATTTGAGGCATCACACTTGAGGTGCTAGGCTCACAAGGTTTACAAGGAATCCAATCTACTACAAGGTATGTTTTCTTGCTTACTTTTATGTTTAATAGTTCCCCATGTATGCTAGATAGGATATAAACCTTAGAAAAACAAGTTTTACATGTATCATAGATAAAACATAGATCCAAGGTTTCTAGGGTTGCATGTACACCATATGAGTGTTAGAATGCTCAAAACCCTTCACCTTCCTCTTCTTACCCTTCCCTTGCCCAATTTCTAGGACTGGGGTAGCAGTAGGAGTTGGAGATGATGCAACAGATTTATCTTTGAGGTTGCTCTCAGTAGTCCTCAACAATCCTTCAGCTTGCTCAAGGTGACCTCCTCTTTGTTCATGTGGAACTGGTTGTAGCAGGGAGGCAAGTAGTGAAGGATGATGTCAATTTCCAGCTCTTCATCAAAGTTCACATTCAATTTTAGCAGGCAATCAACATATCTCTGCATCTTTTGCAGATGAGCGGTAAAGGACTCTCCATTACCCATTTTGACAGTGATCATTGAAGTGATGATCTCGTACCTTTCTTGCCTAGCGCTCTGGTGGTACCGATCTATCAGATCTTGATGCATCGCATAGGGATACATGTCCACATAGGACTTCTGGAGTTCTGCAGTCATAGTCGCTAGCATGATGCAATGGACTTTCGTAGCATCACGCTCATGGGCCTCAAAGGCCGCGCTCTCTTCAACAGAGGCAGTCTTGATGTTGATTTCCTTTAGCTTCTCATCGAGGACATACTCTTTGTCATCGTAACGATTGACCATTCGGATGTTGCAGATCCAATCATTGAAATTGGACCCGTCAAAGATCACTCTCCCACACAAGTTCATGAGTGAGAATGAGCCGGAGGATTTTAAGCCGGAGGCGTTGTTGTTGACGTTGACATCTGAAAAGAAAAAGAGAAAAAGTTTGATTAGAAATGAATCGCTAATTAAACACCAAAATGAGAAATTAGGGCTAGGATCCAACAACATTATTTACAAATTAGAAGGAATGCTGTAATCTAACAAGTAAATAATTTTGAAGGTAAGTGACTGACGATTCACTAATTTTCCACCATGAAAAACATATTAAAGCTAAGTTTTAAATGTATTGAGAACTCCTAGATCTTTTGAGATTCATTGAACATTTCAATGGCATGTTTAAAACTCGATATGCCCTCAAGTTTGTGATTGGGATGCCGAGGATGACAAAGCGGGTGTGAATAACCATGCAAATGTACGTGGTGCCCTCAATGTTACAGTCACCTATTCGACGTGCCGGTTAACCACACACGCTCCATCGAACTATGGAAAACATTGAGTCACCCTTTGCCACCTTTTCTTAGAGCCTAATTAGTGTGCCGGTTAACCACACACGCTCCACTAACGTCTTAGCAAGGGTACAAAGTGTAATTTCATGCAATTGCATCAATTCACTTTTGCGTAAAGTAACTAAGATTGAGAATTTTGTAAAACATTTAGTTACATTTGTAAATTCATCATACTTTTAATGAGGAAAGGGTTGTCCTATCCTACCCGTTCGGCTAACAACCCTCCACCAATAAAGGAAGCGGTGGGTGAGAGTGGACACCTATTAAACGATCATTTTATAGGCCATAACCTTATACCCCCTTATAGATCGACTTCATGAATGAGGCCTACTAACGGTAAGACTAGCATTTAAGTGTTATATATATATATATATATATATATATATATATCAAGGTTGTAAATATCGTTCGACGTCAACTAGTCGGTGGACTGGGGTTAAGGGATTAATCGGCTACGCGGAGATTAATCGGGGGATTAATCGGGGACCATTAATTACTAATTTGTTAGATTTTAAAAAATTAAATATGACTACTATCATATAAAAGTTCGTAAATACCACTAATATCATAAAAAAAAATAGGTTAATATGAAAAATACAACACTCATCATACCTCAAATAGTTTCCGTTGAGATGTAATTTCTTCAAAGTGTTCAAATTTCATCGGGTTCTATTGTTTCTGTCATTGTGCAGGGATTAATCGCTAGGCGCCCTTTAATCGGTCGAGTAGCGCCTAGGGATTAATCGGAGATTAATCGGGATCTAATTGAGATTTTTACAACACTGATATTATATATATATATATATATATATATATATATATATATATATATATATATATATATATATATATATATCTTACAATAAATATAGTATAAGGTTGAATTTTAAACTTGTAAAATTCTAAGGTTTGAAATTTAAATAATTCAATTTAAACTTTTAATTAAAAATTTTAAATTTCAAAACTTGAGGGAAAGTTTTGAACTTTTCAAAACACATAGGATCAATATCAAATAATTTAAATTAAAATTTTAATTTAGTGATTATCTAAATTGATATATTCTACTTTATTTACAAGATAATTCATCAAATAAATCAAATAATCAAATTTTATCACATAAGGAATTTGTTATTTAATTAAATGGTAATTATCTTTTGTTTTGGTAAGGATAATCATATAATAACAATAAAATTCGGATTTTTTTTAGCCAAAAACGATTTTGGCTCTTGTCATTTAGCAAACAACAAGAAATCCAGGTTTTCCCTCTGTCTGACTCACCGAGTCACTAACTAGACTCGCCGAGTTGGGATGACTCGTCGAGTTCCGCTAGTGACTCGCCGAGTCAGGTCGGGCAGAGGGCAAAAAAACGTTTTTCAGAAAAGGATGAACATACAAGGCATCAATACAATAGAAACCAAACAAAGCTCTGATACCATTGATGGGTTTGAGCCAAAAGAACATTCTATGGACTCATGCAAACCCTAAATCTTGGATCTAGGTTTCTTTATTGTACATGCAATTCATCCAAGACTTATGAACCCTAGATCTAGCATACATATTTCGAAAATACTATTTGAATACAGATCTAGGTGATTACTTCTTTGACAATGGCTTGAATCTTCTTGTCTTGGAGCTTAGAGTCACAAATGTCACTCCTCTAATGGCTTACAAACACCACAAGCAAGAGGATGCCAATTGAGAGAGAAGGGATGGCATAATTTCGGCTATGAAGACTTCTAGGGTTTCCAGTGGCTGAAATCTGATGCCCTAGGGGGTCTATTTATACTTGTGTTGCTAGGGTTTCAGTCAAAACCCTAATGGACAACTTAGGCCTTAAGAAATCAAAGGAAGCTTCTGGAATAGGGCCCTTATGGCCGAAATTAGGATGGACACATCCCTAATTTCGTCCATGCCTAGTCCATAAGCCTTCTCAACCTAATATTCAATTATCACACATTTGAAAGTTTATCCCCGTTATTTAATTAATGTCTTTTAGCTACAAAATTAAATCTTAATTAATTCTTGTCTAATATTAATTAAACTATATGATTTCTCCTTTAACAGATTATTCATATAATATATTAATAAACCATAATAAGCTCTCACTTGATAAATCATCCTATCATGTTGCTTTGGTAAAGACATTTTAAAAATTGAAATTGTCCAAATTTAAAAAAATTAAAAAAAATTTACAAGAAGACGTTAAAATTTACCGACCGGAATCGGAACCACTAATGTCGATTCCGGTTGCAAATTCCGTAGTTTTAGAGCGGTTTTGGTTCCATAGGCAAATACCATGATATGATGCTCACCCGTAGTAGATACAACATTGATTTGAAAATGAATATTATGAAATTGTTTCCAAAACTCCATAGCAATTCATATATAAAATGACAATGTATTTTTATTTTTAATCCAAAATAACAATATACATCTATTTTTAAATGAAAACAACAATGTAAATTTTTCTTTAACGGAAACAACTCCATACCAATATAACCAAATCACATGTATTTTTTATTTTAGCAAAAAAAAACTTCACATATATTTTTAAACAAAATAAACTTACTTTTAATTTTCATTCAAAACGACAATGTACTTTTAATTTTAATTTTAAAAGCAACAATGTATTTTACTTTTAACCCAAAAGAACAATTTATATAATTAATATATTTCAACAATAAATGATATTTGTCGATATATTGAATGTTCTTTAAAAATACAATTACTAAAATATTATCCAAAACGACATCCTTTTCTTTTAAACTCAAAACGACTTTTTTTTTTTTATTTTTTATTTTTTTATTATTTATTTATTTATTTATTTTTTTAAGTTATAACTTTCTTTACTACAAGCAAAAAAACTACGTACTTTCACTTTTAATCCATTCCAGCAACATACCTAAAATTTAAATTCAAAAACAGTAACTTACATTTCTTGAAATATAACATGTTTCAAAATAGAAATGATTGTCGCAACAAACTATTGCACCCGTCACTTAGCGCGGTTAACGACTAGTGTCTATATATATATATATATATATATATATATATATATATATATATATATATATATATATATATATGTTAGCCTCATATTATATATATTAAATAGAAAGTGTTGTGAATAGTTTATTTTTATGCTTTTATATTTTGCGTACATATTTTTTTTTGGGAAAATGACATAAAAGTCTTTAAGTTTTCACAAAAATGTTGGTTTTATTTATGGACATGTTTTAGGTCCATTAAAGCCAGATGTTTTGCTTAGTTTGTTCATTTATACCCTTTTAGTCCGTTTCCAGGTAACCTACCGGTTACCTAATGTCAGTAAAACCGCTGAGTTTGCAAAAAAATAAAATCGTTTTATAAAAATTAGCACCCTCTACAAAAAATATAAATATAAATTAAAATGTAATAAAAAGGAAAATTTTATCAATAATAATATATAATTGTGAATAAAAGAAAATATATACATATTTTTCTTAATACTATTGATGATTGTTTGTTTTATCTTATGTATAATGTATTATCGTATAAGTCTTTTTCTATTCTTAGTCTTTTGCATTTCATTATGTTGATGTGAAGTAACTTGCAATTCTTGTAATAACAACATTAGAAGTTAAAAGTTTGACACAGATATGAACAACATTATTTATTGTAATTGTCTACAATATATATATATATATATATATATATATATATATATATATATATATATATATATATATATATATATATTTGTTTGTCTATTAAAAAATACGTACACCACAAATTTTTGTTTTTGTTTTTTCCTCTATATGATGGGAGGATAGTGATATTTGTCACATTCAAGTTCTATATTTGATAAGGTAGCTGTATCATCATGAGATAGTAGTTTGCCAAACATTTATGCCTTAGAACAATGTCAATAAAAACCTCTATCTATATCAATTCATATTTTACATTAGAAAACCAAATGCGCAATTCAATATTTATAACTTATATAAAATTTTGGACTTTGATTGTTTTTATTTTTATTTGTTTTTTGGAACGGCGGACATGTCTTAATAGAGACTCTTTCGTATTATTTCAATGAAAACTCCGTGATTGAATCATCGAAAAGAGCATAAACGACCATATAGAAATTCTAGAGAAAAATTCTATATATGAGGAGATAAAAAATACCAATAAAAATAAAATAGAGAACTTTTTCTTATGAAGTATTAGCAATACTAGAATCAAATCTCACAAAAAGGTAATTTGATGGATAAAGGAAATTGAGTAATCTAAACTCGTATAAACGACTATTTTAATAATAATTACCGGTTTTTTTTTTTTTTTTTTTTTTTTTTTTTTTTTTTTTTTTTTTTTTTGTGTGTGTGTAAAATAACCACTTTTTCTGGAATAGAGCATTCTAGAGTTGAGATATTAATTTCGTTTATGGTCTGAAACAAGAATCTCCACTTCATACATTATGGAGTTCCCTTTCGGAGTATGATTGTCCGAAACAAGAATCTATGTACGATTGTTAGCTTCGTATTTTTATACAATATGGAGTCAGGGACACTCATTCCAAACACACGTTCCGAACAAACATTTTGGACTACAAAAAAAATTGTTTTTCGCCCCCTATAAATAAATGATATCACATGCAGTTAGATGCTTGCTCTGGATGATGGATCATCCGTAATTATCTCTTATAACTGCTTCAAGATGAGTTTCTCACAGATGTGAGCACGAAGAAAGTTTTACCAACCTACATGTTTACCTACAAAACCTTAGGCAAACCAACCCTCGTACTTACACGGACATCAAAACTGATATGATGAATTGTTTCCAACTCTGTTTTGTGGCTATTGGGTGCGTGGTAAATTTTTTTGTTCCATATTTTTATTGTTTCTTTAAAATTGATAACGTTTCTACATCTAAAACTAATTGTTTTGTTTTCCCAAAAAAATAGATCCATGCATTCATAGGTTGCTTGTTGTCTGTCATCTTTATTGGTAGTGCCCGTCTAACAGTGGACTACTTAAAGACAATGTCTGTAGCGATTTCTATGGTCGAGAACAACCAGGGCCTCCCTATAACATTTGGTCTGGGTGTGGAAAATAACATCGATTCTTGTACCTAGTTCCTGATGAAGTTGAAGGAAGCTCTCGGAGAGGGTAGAGAAGTATTGTTCATAACCAATATGAACAATGTCAGTAGTTCTTGCATAGGTTAGGTATTCCCCGATAATTATCATGGGTATTGTTGTAAGAGTGTGTTCATGTATTTACAAGCAATAATTGGTGGAAATAGACAATTAGAACATTTGCTCTTCCCTGGATGCAAATCATATACTATTTTTTATTTTTAACAAGCATTTCGTTAGCTGACCCATGATGCACGTGAGGTTCTTGCCAACACCGGTCATACGAAATGGGAGGTAAATTTGCATATATATTCCACAATTTATGTTGGTGTTATCATTTAATCAACGCAATGTACTGATAATGACGCTTACTAAGGCAATTTGTGACTACATTCAACATACTTTTATTAAACGCATTTTTATAGGAGGTAAAATTGCATAAATGTTTATTTTTTTACTTGTACAATAACCCTAAATGATAATATTTACTTTTAAGGGAGGTTGGCTTACTTGGCTAGCATACTCACCCCATATGCAGAGACGGTGCTTTAGAGGAGGATGTAAAAGTCTCTTGGGTGGAAAGCAACAAAGGTCATGCCTAAGATCCTGTCTCCGTTTCCATCTGACATTTATTGAGTTTTTGATTTTAAAACAACTTTTGTTGTAGATCTGAATCGACATACATGTTCATGTGGGAAATGGTGCAGTCTGGGTATAACATGCTGTCATGCTATTTGTGGCATCACGTTATTCAAACATCGCAAAATTAGCCGATATTGTTCAAATATATTACCATGATGACATATTTCGATCTAGCTACCAGACACAAAATATGCACCCTCTTCCCCCTCCAATTGAATGGGAAATACCAGTCACAATGATGGTCGATTTAATGTCTATGTTATCGTAATTAATTATGTTTGTAATCGATTTCGAAATACTAATGAAAATTATTATTGCCCTAGTTTTTTTACATATTATAAAGATAAAAAAACATTGCATAATTTACAAATAACATAACTCATTAAATCTACAAATAACAAAATAGATAATTTATAAATATAGGATATCTTTTAAAAGATACCAAGCACGTTCGTATAGAAAATCACCCCCATTATTTTGTTGTATTGTGACATCCCCATTTTTATGGTCATTTTAAAAAAAATTATTTATGTTTATTTAAAACAATAGACTATTTATAAATTCAAAATTTGTCCCATAAAAAGTATTACCGAAGAAATATTTGTCGTTAATTTATAAAAGCATGGGATGTCATAACTGATATAACACATAAGCATAAACAGGCCTTACAGAGTCTTAGACTAATCGTCTACATCTCCTTGAATCTCTCATCATTCGTGTACCTTTGTACCACTACCTGTGATACAAAGAAGCTGAGTGAGTCAAGTTGGGAAACATGATGAATACATATGATTGCTAACCCACGATAATATAGTTAATATGTTTAATTATCAAACAATCAACCCAATTACCCATCTTTATTTTCTTTTATATTTATTCTAGGATTCTCTCCTAAGAATCATCACCTACATCACTATTTCTTATATAATCATCACCTATCATTACATTATATATATTTCATCGCTAAGGGCTTCTCCTAATATTCGTCACCTATCGTCGCAGTTTATCTATCCATCCCTGAGGACTTTTCCTAATGTTCGTCGCCTAATCACCGCATTTAATATACAGTTCTTACATCACCTTAACTCGTAATTCATTGGTAGAGTACATCGCATGAATACACTGTAGCACCTGGTTCCTGGTATGTATTCTATTTAAGTATTTTGCATTTTTGGCCTAGGACTCGGCGAGTTGAAGGCCCAACTCGTCGAGTAGAAGCGGATTTGATACGGGATTTAAATGACGGACTCGTCGAGTCGTCTCCTAAACTCGACGAGTAGACTCTGACTGGCCGAGACCTTAATCTAAGGGTTTGCACCCTATTTAAACATCTCATCTAGCCACCCTTCGTCTCTATTGCTTCCAGAAACCCCCCATAGCAAACTCTAACCGTTTGTGTAAAGAGCTAAGGCATTTGTGGTGATTTTTGGTGATTTTGAACTCAAATAAGAAGGAAATGCCTATAGGAATAAAAGAAGACCAAGGGAGTTCAAGTTTGTGCATCATTTGCAGTTCCCAGAAGGTATAAAGTCGATCCTTGCTTGTTCATTTGCTAGATCCATTTTTGGGGAGATTTAGGGCTTTTATAAGACATTCTTGGTAACCAACCATGATTGCAAGCATGGTTGGGGGTTGAGGCTTCGAATCTAGGTCCATGAAGGAGTTACAAGGCAGAAAAGGGCTGCTTTTGCACCTATGGAAGCCCCCATGCAACTTAAGAGTCTCTTTTAGATCCTTTTAGGCTCAAAGTCCCATGCACGCACGTAAAGTTCATAACTTTACGTGCTAGATCGAGTTTAGGGACCTAGATCTATCATTTGGACAAGAGTTGTACACCAGAAATCAAAGAAATAGACTTGGACAGTATCGACTCGGCGAGTCGTTCTTGGGACTCGGCGAGTCCAAGGTTAGACTCCCCTTTTCTGTTATGGGTCAAAGAGACCCAGTGGAGTGCTGGAAAGGTTTTAGAGGGTCAGGGGGAGCGGCCCAACATATTGGGATAAGCCATAGTCCTGGAGTTCATAGGACTCGGCGAGTGCATGAGCAGAATCGGTGAGTCCAAGGAAATCTCCCAACTCTTGAAGATGAACTTGACGAGTTGTTCATACAACTTGGCGAGTAGGATGAAGGTTCATTTGAGGTTTTTTAGAAGGAGAACTTGTCGAGTCATTTCCAAACTCGACGAGTAGAGGCGTGAAGAAGGACAGATGAAAGGATAGGGACTCGACGAGTTGGCGGTCCAACTCGGCGAGTTGGGTCAACTAGAAGTTGACTTTGACTTTGACTTGGACTTGGTCAGGGGTAAAATGGTCATTTTACCCTAAGAATAGATCTCAGACTCTGACTAAGTGTTTTTGTGGGGATTATAGCCAGAGGATTTCCAGAGCAGCAACATAGAGATTTCCCCCGCAGATTATCAGCAGCTACTCGTTCAAGGTGAGTTACCTTCCAGTAGCAGTGAGTCTACGGCCACAATGTCAGCCCACCAGTAGGAGTTGTATGTTAGATGATCATCTTTGTGATATCATCTAGGTTTGATACTACCTGATATATTATATGTTGTCATGATATGTTATATGTGACAGTAGTAGAGTTCGGTTGTTAGGACCGAAGGGTAGGTCAGGCACCCCAAATATGTCTGACAGTATGTGATGATATGCTTATATGATGGCATAATATGTTATATGTGATAGTAGCAGTAGGGGGTGGAATAGTCCCCGAGGGTCGGTTGTTAGGACCGACGGGTAGGTCAGCACCCCATAATGGCTTGACATGGGTTGGTCAGCACCCCAGAATGGCTTGACATGGGTAGGTCGGCACCCCAGAATGGCCGTACCGGGTAGGTCGGCACCCCAGAAAGGTCGTACCTGATAGGTCGAGCACCCCAGAATTGCCCAGCAGTATGTATGCTATGTGATTGTATGGTATGTGGTACGATGAGGGAACTCACTAAGCTTCGTGCTTAAAGTTTACATTTTTGGTTTCAGGTACCTCTTCATCGAAGGGGAAGGAGCTGGCGCGGTAGCAGCACATCATACACACACGCATTGATTTTCCGCACTTGAGATATTCTGGGATTGTACTCTAACATGTTGCTATTTTATGATTTGGGTTTTTAGACATGATATGTTGATTTACGAAATGATATATTTCTACGTAGTTTTCTTATGAATGTTTTTATACTCAGTTAATTAAAATGAAAATTTTTGGACTCGAAATTTGGGATGTTACATACACGGTTCTTACATTGTTTGAACTCGTAATTCATCGATCTAGTACATCGCAGGAATACACGGTTCTTACATCGCCTGAAGTCATAATTTTTCTGGTAGAGTACATTACATGTACACACGGTTTTTACATCGCATGAACTTGTAAATTCATCACTTATAGTTTGCAAACCTGTTAGTGTTCTATTGGATTTTTTAGATTAGAATGTGGTCATCATCTATACTCTAGTAGATGACTACATCGCAATCATTGCAAGTAAGGATTATGTAACATCCATAAATTTTACACCAAATTTAAACTTTTTCAACGATAAATAAAAATCAAATAGCATTGTTTACATATATGTTTTCAAATCAATATCCATCAGAGTGTCCCAAAATCATAACATAAGGATGAGGAGCGGTACAGTCACGCCTTCGCCTTGTCATGATCTCCTAAAGTACCTGAAACAATAAACTGAAACTGTAAGCTCAAGGGCTTAGTGAGCTACCCCCAAAATACCAATAACACACTGACAATGCCATATCAGTAACAATCAATCAATCAACATGCATACTGGCCATCGGCCTGACTGGTCCGCCCTACTGGACCTACAGTCTATCTGAATCTATCCTGAGCCTTCGGCATGACTGGTCCGCCTCGTGGGCCTGCAGTCTCCCCAGACCGCTCATAGGGTATGTTGGTCTTCAGCATAAAGCAAGACCGCCTCAACCCAACCAACAAGCAAATAACCATGTGCGCATAACTATCATATACTGGCATATACAAACCTCAAACATATCTATCACACTGATCATCAATCATAGAATTCTCTCGTAACTAGAGTACCGACCTAGCAGGTCACTAACATACCAATCCTTACGGATCATAAGAGCATAACATACTGTCTACCTTGATTCCGATCTAACAGATCATAACCCCATGTAGTATACCATAACATTAACAACTAAAGGCCGACCTTGGTGCCGTACACCCTAACGATATAGTGAGGATAACTCACCTTGTCAATGTCGACTCGGAAGATAAACTCCAACTCTCAGATTGCTTGACACAGGCTCCACCACCTATGATCATAGTACAATATACTCATAAGTCCTTAACCTTATAAGGTACTCCATAACCCACCAGTCAACCCCTGGTCAAAGTCAAAGTCCCTAGTCAAGGTCAACAGTCCATGTTGACCCCAACTCGCTGAATACCCTCGGCTACTCGCCGAGTTCCTTGAAGTACAATTCAACTCGCCGAGTCACCGGGGTGACTCGTCGAGTTCCTTCGATTCTCGTTTAAACTTAAAGACCACCCGTCGAGTTCCCTCCTTGGAACTCAACGGATACACACGCATACATATTCTAGGGAAAACTCATCCGACTCGCCTAGTTGTTCTTCAACTCGTCGAGTCTTATGGTAATCTTCATCGGACTCGCCGAGTTGTTCATCCAACTCGTCGAGTTCACGGCCATCTACATGTGACTTCCCGATTCAACCTTGCGACTTGCCGAATCCATTCAGTCAACTTTCCATACAGACTTGTTTTGAGCCATGCAGCGGCTCCAAATCACAGATCCAAGCTTCTAGGGCATGCTTATCACGTAAAGTTGCAAACTTTACATGCATGCATGGCTATAAAGGCTCTAAATGCCTATTTTAAGTTCTTAATGGAACTTCATGCTCAAGAGGGACCTTAATCATGACCAAAACTGAAACTTTATGCTTTTAGAATCCAAGGAGGGTCCAGATCTGAAGTTACAACCTCAGATCTAGCCTATAGTTCATCTTTCCAACTTATTATCTCACCAAAAACCCAAAAACTCAACCAATAGAAGAGATTCACAAGGAAAAAGGCGATGTGGTTACCTCCAGAAAATGATAACTGAGATAAGAGTTGATTCCCACACTCTACTTGCTCCAATCTCCTTCTCCTCCAAGCCTTCTCCCTCCAAAGATCCTCTTTTCAAGCTTCAAACACACAATGGGCACACAAACGCATATTAGGGTTTTAAGAGGCTCTCAAAGACTGCAAAGAGGCCAAAGAAGGCTGAGGTTCCTTTAAATAGAGGTGCAAACCCCACGATTTAGGGTTTCATCTGCCAGCTCCTACTCGCCGACTCCCAATATGGACTAGTCGAGTAGGTCACTTAACACGCGATCCCACCCCGCTGCTACCCAACGAGTAGGTCAACCAACTCGTCGAGTAGAGCTTAACCCAATAAATCTTATTTAAACAATACCTGAGAATCGGGGCGTTACAGATTAGGGCATCTCCTAACCACTTTTCATCTCTCATCACCCATTACTACCCAATATATATATATATATATATATATATATATATATATATATATATATATATGTGTGTGTGTGTGTGTGTGTGTGTATACACACACATAAGCATACTTATATAATAAAATCGAGTAAAATCATATCATATAGTTTCATCTAACACATATTGTAATAGCCACATATGGAATTTAATTATCTAAATACTTCATATCTATGTGTTAGATGAAAGTAACTATGCACTCACTTGATAAAAGTGGATGACCAACGATTTCGGCAGCGCTTTGCTTCGTACTTTGAAAAGACTTAGATGCATAAAGTACTAAGCCTTAATCTCGTTTCGTAATCTTGGTAACTATAATAATTATAGTTTAGATTTTTCACTAATCCCAATGTGTACATCAAGATCTATCAAGTAAGGATAAGTCAGGTAGGACAGTTGGGAGGTAGGAACACTTTGACATGTAGCCTTTTTGAAATCCAACAACAAAGCCAACATGACTATTCTAGACACCTCATTCATAAGTGGATCATATCAGTAGTATGACTTGGAGTCATTGATAAATCTTATTTATAGGTTCATAATAATGACTTATGACTATAAATATAAATTACACTGAAAAGACTAGAGTTTAGCTTAACTTAGAGAGGTTCTTCCCGACCAATGTCTGAAAATCGCACTCGCAGGATCCTACTGGATGACTACTACTTAGTTGAATACCACAGGTGTCACAGGGATTTATCGGAGCATATAAACCTAAAGAAAATGGGCTAAAGGTGCAGAGAGAACTTGAGACAGAGGCTCTAGGGGTGTGAGGGTTGGAGCTTATACGAAGGCGAGTATTTAAAGATGAAAAAAGATAAGCGTGTTGTGCATATATGGGTGTGCCTCGCATCCTATGACCTTGTTGGTTCCACTAGTCGTTTACCACATGTAGCCTTGCTGCTTGTCCGCATCATCGCTTCTAGAATGTCGCCACGTGTCACATTTTCATGTTGCTATGTGTCCAAATCTCGTGGTACCACGTCGCCTTTTCTCTTGGAGGAGTGGGCGGCCAACTTACCACGTGGTGCACTCCAGGGATGCCACGCCATCAACACATGTATTTTCCTGAAATCTTTAGACGGCAATAACTTTTGCACACGAGCTCCGGTTTGACGTTCTTTATTTCCCCGGAAATCTCTCAACGAGAACTATCACTTTCATTAAGGCCTCAACCTCTAATTTTTGCTCTAAAAATTCATATTTTTCATAGGCTTAGGCTCTTGAGTTCGTTGTAGAAATCATAACTCATGTATACAGACTCCGTTCTCGACTGTTTTTTATCAGGGGGTTTATATTCATGAGATATTCAATTATCATTTAGATTGTTTCAGCTAACAATCAACCAATTAAAATTTCGATTTATGAGTCCGCACTACTGTGCTGAAACTTCAAAAAATCATAACTTCCTCTCACAAAGAGAAATTTTGATTAAAATTACACATATACATGATCTCAATTTATTTACTACTCTGACTTTCTTTTAGATTATTAAGTATAAAAATAATTTTATCATAAAAATCACTTTCTACGATAAGCAGTGCCATGCCGGTTTAATCGCAAAACTTCAAAAAAAAGATAACTTCTTCATATGAAGTTAAAATTTCAGCGTTCTTTATATGTACATAATCTTTGTCACATATACTTTAACTTGTTTAAGATTATTTACCGTAAATAATCTTCTATAAAAATGTCATTTTTATAACTTATTCTATTTAATTGACTAGCACGAATCTGCGGGTGTTACAATTATCCCCCGATTAGGATGATTACATCCTGGAATCATCAACAGCACAGGGGTCGTATGATGAATCCAGACGTTTCCTTTCCATCCTAGGTAATAATTGTAACTCTTAGGTTTTTTCTATTGAGTTTCTAACTCTTAAACTTCTTGATTGTTAGCGGTGATAAATCTTGCATTTGCTCTTCCTCATAGATTTGATCTCCATTGGAGGATCCTGCTCTTTCTAGAATTGACTTAACCTAAGATAAGGTATTTATTTCGACTACCGTAGCTGACCGATGGGTCATACTCCAATGCAACAGTTAGACTCAGTGATGCGAACTTAAATGACGGTCCTTCAAATGTTATTTTTGATCTGAACTCAATTGGGTCCAAATGTTAATCCTAATGAGAAGTGAAGTTGTCATCTCCAAAATACACTCAAATTGTGAACGGGTGCGAACCATCGCAATGAGTCGTAGCTCCTTGTTTTGGAATGTGAATACGCAAAGCGCTTTGAATGCGAGCTAGAAGTTAGTTGTGAATGGATGCGAATAGATGCGAACGATCGTTGTTTGTAGCATGCGATTGTTGTTTGTCACGATACTGTTTGTATTCATTTGTGGGTCATGGTGAGAAGGAGCTTGGACGCGAATGAAGGCTTTTGGAATGTGAAGGGTGTTTGTTGGTTTTGAATTACTTTAGGACTCAGTGCTACTTTACACGTGGCATTTTTTGGAAGCCTTGGAAGTTGAAATGTCACCTTTTGCACTACCCAAGATAACTATTTCCAAGGACGTTTCTTTACAAGACTACTTCCGAGATGTTACTTATAGTTTTTATTAGTCTTTTAATTAGTCTTTTAATAATCCATTAATTGGCATAGTCATTAGTGTCTCTAAGTTATTTTCTATCGTTATATTTTGTAGGCTATATAAAGCCATTCTCTTTTAGTTGTAAGAATCGAATGTCATTTGTTGAATATACGAAATTGAACTTGTGGTCATTCAAGTTGTGCATGCGATTAAAACTTTGGTCTTTATTGGGATGTCTCTCCTGAGTTTGATTCCGAACTCAAATCAATAGTGTAACGCCCGCAAATCCAGGCTAGTCAATTAGAGGCAATAGGGGTTGAAAACGACTTTTCGACAAAAGATTATTTAGAACAGATAATCTTAACCAAGTTTTAGAATATGTCACAAGGTTTCCGTACATATAAAGAATGCCGAAATCCGAGTTATAACGAAGAAGTTATGACCCGTTGAAGTTTCGCGACATAACTGACACGATACCGGGAAGCGTAAATAGTGAATTTACGATAGAGCGAGATTTAGCCTTAGCGATCTAAATGAAAGTCGTAGGATATGTTAAACTAAGAACATCGGTAAAAAGAACGCCCAAATCTGACTTCGTATGAAGAAGATATGATTTTTCAAAGTTTCGGACTAGCAGTGTACAGCCCGAAATTCGAATATTAGATCGAGTGGTTTTTAGCCGACACGACCTAAACGAGAATCGAAGATCTCGTTAAAAGTAGCGTAACGAGAAAAAGATGGGTAAAAACGGACGTCGAATGAAGAAGTTATGAGGATTTGACAGACCAATCCTGTCCCGGCCCGTTAATAATATAAAATTTAAAATCGAGTCAAAATTAGCCAACGAAGTCTAAACGAAAGTTGTAGAGTATGTTCCCACCTCCGCGTGGATATAAAGAACGTCGAAAACGGAGGTCGTACGCGAAAGTTACGAATTTTTAAAGTTTATGATCAAATTTGCGAAGGCTGATAAGGACTAGATGACGTGGCCTCATCGCAGCCGTCCATCGTCGATCAACAAAGCGCCCTTCGGATCACGCCACGTCGCCTCGCTTCGCCTTACGCCCCGCGTTAGAGTTCGGTACACCCAGCGTACCCTCGGTCCTTATCCCCTTCCGAAGTGCGAGCCAGCTGGTGCGAGCTGGCGACCTTATCCGAGACTACGCCCAGCGTAGCTGCTGGACGCGCAGCGTAGTCCGAGGCTACTGGGGCTATAAATAGCATGCGAAGGTTTCCGAGTTTTTCACACCAAAATCCTTTCTCTCTCTAATTTCTTTCTCTCTCTAGCTTCCCAAACCACCCCTAAGCCTTAGGAAAAATACCTAGCACCCTAAGGAAGCCCCGAGGCTCCCGGAGTCCCGAGAAAAAGGAGTCTTTCGGTTTCGAAACGCTGCTCCAATTAAGTTCCGGTTTTCGATAAAATTCGCTGTAAGTGTGCTACGCTTACGCAATTTTTAATATAGCTTTCAAATAATTATAGGAATGTTATTAGGTCCTTAAAATAATTATTTGGGCTATTATTATGAGTTATATTGAGTGTTATTAACGCTTATATAATAATAATATTAGTCAGACTAATTAATTTGTCGCGGTTATCGTTAGACTAAACCCTAGTGGTGTTGATACTAGGTTTTATCAAAGGAAATTGTTTTGAGAGTATCGAAGTGCTGTTCGAGTACTAAGTCACCACCTTTCAAGTGAGTGCATGGTCCCCTTCAACTTACACATAGATATGAAGTATTTACTACGTGCTATGTGTGCATATTGTCTGTTTGCTTGCTGTCTATGCTCGGTGAAAGATTTTATACATGTTTTAAATGATTTAAACTCTATATGTATTTTATATGTACGAAAATGTTGGGGTAAAACATGGGTAGATATAATAGATGAAATATGAGTTGGACGATGAGTTGAGAGGTGATATAGACTATGAGGTATGGGTGAGAGGTGTACGATGTGAGAAGCCTTTTTCCCAAATGATGTCCCCGTCATTCAGCAGAGTATGGATGACAACCACGGACTATTCTAGATAGTCCAGTGGAACACTAACAGGCTCGCAACCTGTAGGTGTTGTGAACGATGTGTTCACTCCGTGTACTCTAAACCTTGGTGATCATGTAGACTTGATGCCTAGACCTTGGTAATCATGCAGACTTGGTGCCAAAACCCTAGCGACTATGCAAACTTATTGCCTATTGTATAAATTCTGGCGACTATGCAGACTTAGTGCCTAAACCCCGGTGACGATGGACTTCGTGCCGATTCCTTAGGATGATCCTTAGGAATGTATGAACGAGGAATGGTTGATTCTTAGGGTAGATCCTTAAGAATAAAGAAGATAATGGGGATGGGTAATTGGGTTGATTGTTTGATTGTTTAAACATAATAATTATATTATTGTGGGTTGAAAACCCTATGTACTCACCAGGTTTCCCAACCTGACCCACTCAGTTTATTTATATCACAGGTGTTGATATGAAGTCACATTACACTGAGAGATTTAAAGAGATGTAGATCACTAGTGTAAATAAATGTAAGTTCTGTTTATGCTTATGTTTCTGTATTAACGATGACATCCCAAACGTTTTAAAATGAATAAAATACGTTTTTTCGAAAATGTTTTAATAACGTATTTATCATGTTTTTCTGGGAACAAATTACGCAACATTTTTATTAAAAGAAGTACTCTGATTTTTATAAAGCATAAACAAAAATCGGTCTTTTCTGGCCGTGAAAATGGGGATGTCACAAATAGGTCTTGATTTTTTTTTTCACCAAAGTTTCAAGCTATAGGTCTAGTTTGATCTTCACACTATCCCTTTTGTCATTTTGTTCTTGTTCTTGCAATTTATCCTTGTTCTCCGTGTTATTCCATTGCATATTTGGTTATCAAGCTCTAGTGTCTTATCAATTATGGTGTTGGAAATCCGAATCGTGTTAATGGATCTTTGTAGTGATCCATACATGTATCAATTGGTATCAGATTCCAGTTCCGATTGAATGTTGTTGAGTTCTTATTCAGTAAAAAAAGGTTCCATCCAAATTTCATCAAGATTATAGTTATGATGGATTGGGATGATCTGGATTTTCTTCATGTTCTTTATGAAGCCATGAGGGATGTAGTTGAAGAATTGAATTGAAGGCAACCTAGGCATGGTAAGCTAAGGAATGTGGGGGAGTTGAAGACCAAGCAGATATTGCTGACGTCAAGGTGGAAGAAGAAGTTAAAGAGGAATAAATTAATTTCTTTGTTGAAGAAGAAGTTGCTGAAGTAATTATTGAAGAAACCAATTTCATGATTAAAGATGAGAATGATGAAGCAATGGAGGAATTCATTGAAGAAGTTGAAGAAGGAGATAACTCCAAGGTTGAAACTGTTTAAACTGTTGAGGCGATCGTGGAGGAAAACAATTTTGTTGATGCGATCAAATTTATTGGCAAGGAGGTGATTTTGGTTGAAACAAAAAAGGAATTCCAAGAGTCCATGTCATCTATAGCAATGTGTTCAACATGTGACGAACAGGTCCATAAGCATTCCACTATGTTGACGAGTGAAATCAAGGTGGGGCAAGTTGACTATGAAGATGTGATTGTGGTGCAAGAGGATGCGAAAGTCATGGAGGTTTCGCATCAAGACGACCTAAATGCTGATTTTTTCTATGGTGTGTCAGGATGTGATTTCAACAGGTCGACCACCAAAGGAAATGAAGGGTGATGTTTATGTGAACCATTGTGTTATTGTTTGGTCGTCATTCACTGTTACTTTTGATAAAAAGTTTTGCATGATTGGTGATGGTGTAGTTTTGTACATGATTCAAAGACTTTATGGCCAATTACTATTGGATGATGGAAGAATGTTATACCATCCAGAAGATGACATGAGGGAAGTTTCACAAAAAAATATTCGTGGTGGTTGCGATCAGACACGAAAAGTTGCGTTGCTTGGCGAATCTAAATTTTTGTGTTGGACACAAACAATCGATGTCGTTATTGATTCTTTGTTTATTATTCAAGAACATCAGGAGAGATGGAGTGAATTTGGTGATGGAAGAACGAAGAAGGATGGTGTCCATTCTATTATAAACCATCTTTCAAAGAGAAAAAAGGAGGAGTGAATCAACATGAAGAGTCAAGTCCCAAGTCTTAAAATGGGAAGAGGTTCATGATATTTGGATTCTTATTCTTGTGTTTTGCCTTAAGTTGGGAAGCCATGATGTTGCATAGTACCGCTCAACACTTTGCTGATATGAATCATCATCACCAATTTGTTTTACCTCCTTCTCGATAGCAAGGTGTGAAAATGGTTTTTGTTCCACAAATGAAAAGCGTGGTTGGGAATAAATTCAACAAGTTCTTCAAGTTGTTCGTAGAAGAATGTATCTAGAAGGAGGTAAAACAAATTGGTGATGAGGATAACCTAACATTTTTCCGTTTCATTACCAGGAGAAACGGCGCTGCGATCAGAAAGCAATCAATATCACTTCGATTAGAACAGTTACATCATTGTGATTGGAACAGTTACATCATTGTGATTGAAACAGTTGCATCTTTGAAAACAGAAGGAAGTCGTTATCGTGAAGATCGGTCAATTACGATGTTGTTGGGAATAAATAAGACACGTGTGAAAGTGGATCCTATGTTGATATGGCCAAATCTCTTCTATATTTTCAAGTTCATGGTTGTATACCTTGATTACATCTTGGTGTATTACAAAAGCAGGGAAGAATATTTGGTGAATTTTAAACAGGTGTTTGAAGCCCCTAGATGTCGAAGATTCTATGGGAAGCAGAAGAAGAGTTCATTCCTTGTTGTTTTAAAAGGGGAATGGAGTTCGAATTGCAAATTTCACAAAACAAGGAAGTCAATCAGAAACAAACAAGACTTCAGTACTCCTATGAGAAATGGGAACTACTATGGTGATGGTGGTAATTTTGATGATCTTGGAGAATGTGCTAAAGGTGCCAAAAAAGAGTTTTTATTGAAAAAGAGTTTTATCTAGTTGAATTAGGTGTCTAAGTCCATAACTATAATTGGTATAAACTTGAATTGATGGTAACACAATCCTTTGGGTTTTCTTCAAACCTGACAATTGAATAGGATAATTGTTAGAGAGAGAAGAATGATTTATTAATTTATAACTTGGTTAATAAATTAATTAGAAATCAAAATAAATGATTTATTAATTTATTATGAAAATAATATATTAATTAGAAATCATATTGTTTAATTAATATTTTATCAGAAATTAATTTGGAATTAAATTTAGGATTAAATGAATTAGTTGAAACTGCAGGGACCAAAGGTGAAAATGTTCAATAGTTGAGCATTGGGTAATTCTAGAACCTCCCAATAGTAGGGGGAACGAATTATAGATGCTCCTAGGGTTTCCTTGGGCTTTAAGGGTGCCTTAGATGCCTTAAGGGTGAAATTAAGGGACTAGGGTTATCTTGGATACACCTGCCTTATCCAATACCTTCCTAACACCTATATAAACCCTCCTTAGGTTTAAATTTCGGCTATGAATCCTCGAAGAGCCTAAGGGCCTAAATTTCTATTTCATTACACTCTCAATAGTATTCCTTGGTTGCTTGAGTTTGTTTGTAAACCATTAGAGTATAGCGCTTGCTACCAAAGGTCTCTCAAGCAAGGATTCAAGATTGTTTACAATAACAATCTTAAAAGGTATGTTTCATAACCCTTTACTATGTGAATTCCGATTATACACTAGGGATCTAGGTTTTATACTTAGTCGCTCATGATTGTATGTTCAATTAGAGAAAATGTAGATCTTCAATTAGGGTTGCATGCACACATAGGATTGTATGTTTTGCTCAAAACCCATCAGTGGTATCAGAGCCTAGGTTTAGTTTTCTATTGAATTTATACTACTATGAACTTAAACAAGGAGGAGAAAACATAATCGTCATTCCATTCTTCGAACTCGACGTGTTGGACTACAACTCGGCGAGTTGGTCCTCTAACTCGACAGGTTTGTGTGTCAGATTCTGATTTCAGATTTTCTTGCCTAACTTGATTTATTTGGTTAATATTTGGTAATTATCTTTTATTAAATCTTCCATAATTCAATTTTTGGTAATATTAGATAATTAAATATTACTTAAATGTTAGGAGATAATTATGAATTGGATAATGTTGATTTTATTAGATTATAATTACCCTTATGGATACGATTAATACTTTAATTAATTGTTTAATTAAATGTTAATTAATATATCCATAATTGGTTACTAAATAAATAATTTGATTATTAAATAAAGTTAATTTTAAGGATGTTTGAAATTTAAATTAAAAGGCTTAATTTTTGAAATTTAAAATGTAAACCCTAAATTACATTCTTATGGATTTTCTTAATAATTTAATTAAATGATTAATTAAAGGATAATTAATAAATCCATATATGTTTTAAATTTAATTAAATTAAAAGTTGAATTTATTAAAAGATTAAACCCTTGAAATTTTAAAATGTTTAAAATGCACCTTATACTATATATATTATTAATAGTTTAATATATATTATACGTATAAGAAAAGTCAGTCGAATCGCTAGTATACCTCATTTACGAAGCCATACTATAAAGGGAGTTTAAGGAAGCGCCTGTAAAATGACCGCCAATTGGTATCCATTCTTACCCACCGCTCTCTTGTTTGGTGGAGGGTCATTAGCCGAACGGGTTTGATAGGACAATTAATCCTCATTAAAAGTATAATGATAAAGTAACTTAACCCTTTTCTGAAATCACATTGTTATTTACTTTAGGAAAAATGTGAATTTGATGCTAACCCATGAAATTGCACATTGCACCTTATTGGTCGTTAGTGGAGCTTGTGTGGTTAACCGACAAACTATTATGGGACTAATATTGTTGGCAATGGGTGTCTCGTAAATTATCATTGAATTAACGGAGCGCGTGTGGTTAATCGACATGTTAATTTCAAATGATAAATGACATCGAGAGTACCACGCAAATTTGCATGGTTATTCACATCTTGTTTGTGATCCTCGACATCCCAGTCACAAACTGAGAGCATAATCGAGATTAAACATGCCATTGAATAGTTCAACGAATCTTAAAAGATCCAGGAGTTTCATAAGATTGAAACTGGTAAATGCTTTACCTACTTAAAGTAGATTCGAATTTGATTATGGAATCCCTCTTCAAAATTCGAATCGAAAACATGGATCCTAGCCTTAATTTAATTTTTTGGGTTAATAATTAAGGATTAAAATCAACTAACTTGAATTTCTATTTTCTCCCTTTTATAGATGTCGAGTCAAGACAACCTTGGTCTTCCTCGTCCTTCTGGAAATGTTTTTCCTTATGCAGATGATCTTCCACATGTTGATCAAGGTGAAAGAATGTTCCCCTCTTCAAGCAATGGTGGAACTGGAAATCATGCTTGTCCAACTATTCCTCTACCTCCTCTAGTGACTCTCCCTAAGTACGAAGTCACTTAAGCCCTATTCGCTAGTAAACTTCAAAATGGAATGTCTGTGTGTGCACATGTTCTGAAAATGAAATTGCCCATTGACAGATTGGGAAAGTTAGGTCACATTTTTGATGGGTTTTGAGCATAACTACAACCTATGTGACCATGCAACCCTAATTGCTTTGGATCTAAGTTTTTCACTAGTTAAACATCAAAATTGAATACCAAAGCAAAACCCAAGATCTAGCAGAAATCTACATATAATTAGGGTTTAGGAGTTTACCTCACTTGTTATGTAGCAATAACAAGAACAATTGAAGATCCTTGACTCTTGAAAGCTTAGTGCCTCAAATGTTGCACCTCTAATGGCTCACAAACACCGCTAGCAAGAGGATGAGAGGAGAGAGAGAGAGGAGGGAATGGTTCTTAGAAATCGACTCCACTAGGGTTCGTAGGCATAGGGCCGAAAATCTAAGGGATGGGGTCTTTATATAGCTGTGGGCTGCTAGGGTTTCCATGAGGATGCACTAATTTCCTGCTTAAGACTTAAGCCGCCCATGAACTCCTCATCTAAAGGCCTTGGAAGAAACCTATAGGGTCTCCCTATACTTTTTCGTCCACTCCCTTCTAAGGAGTCCAATAGCCCAATTTCACAACCATCAATGATTTTCAAAACAACCCCTGTTCCTTTAATCAGTTCCTTTAGTCCCAACATTAATTCCAAATTAATTTTTGATTAAATACCAATTAAATAACATGATTTCTAATTAAAATATTATATTCACAACACATTAATAAATCAATTAATTATTCTAAATAATAAATTCAACCTCTCTATCCAAAAGTCATCATGTCGAGTTGCTAGAGTGAAGACAACCCAAAAGGACCATGCTACTATCAAATCAAGTACATACCAATTATAGTTATGGGCTTAGACACCTAATCCAACAGTCTCCTACTTGGTTAAGTGTAATAACTGTGATTGCAGGTACGACTTCAAAATCTAACCACCAATCATAGCTTTCAAAAGCCGTTGTCAAATTCTGACCTAGTCAATTATGTGTGCGTAGATAAGGGATCAAATATTCCTCCATTATACAAGATATCATATGGACATGAGACATGGATTATAATCATTCTCTTTGTCCAAGGTTTGTTTCCCGATTTCTGATTTATGACGAGTGATATCAGACTACTAACTGAACACATCAATTTAGTCCAGGCTTGGCCAAGCGCTTTAGATGTCATCATCAAATCATCGAGGGGCCTACATATATTGCTTTTTCGTTTCGGGAAAAAGCAATGGATAAACTTCGACTCATATAATTATACTATTCACTCATCAAATCATGCACAACAATACGTTTTATAACACCAAGTTACTGACGCGTTTACATATTATAAATGCACAACTGACTCGTAAACAACAACTCGTATGTCTCCATTTCAAGAATATAAGATATTATCGTCTCAAAATTACTCATGATAAAATCCATGAAGTAATTCTTTGAGCGTGGGTTAATCTAATACTCAAATATCCATTTCAAAAGTACTCGTGAATGTTGCAGCAAAACATTGCTATGTCTAAACCCTTAGACAATCTACAACCCAATTCACGGCAGTCTTAATTCACTACTTACTTCTTAAGTATGATCGACTGTGGATGTTTTGAATAATCCAATTATTCGGTAAGTAAAACATGACAAGTGAAACATAATAACAACCTAATTAACTATGGTCTCAAAACTATTATATATAAATAAAACACTTATTATTTAATCACCATGTTAATTAGAATTAATTAATTGTATAATGCTTCGATTAATCAACCAAAAACTTGAATTAAACATCAGCCATGTCATATTATAAACATGCATACTATGTCTTTCTATGGTCCTTCCTTTGTGAATAGATTGATTGAATATTATTCCAATGATGCTCATTTCACAATTTCAAATTCTTATTAGAACCAGTAATAATTCCAAATTCTTTTCATCGCTAAATGTGTTACAATCTAACCTTGCATGCAATATCCTTTTGTGATGACGTGGCCTAAAAGTCACAAAGACTTCGCCGATGATGTCACAAAATACTCCAATGAAAATTTTTTACTTAAAACAATTTCATGTTAATGAAGTATCGAATTCAAGGTAACTCCTTGAACACGTTCTGTGCATTAAGGTTTCTAACTCACATTTAGATTCTAATCACCAACTCCCATTATGGAAACTTTTTCGTACTTCCATATGACTATCAATTCTGATCAAGAATTATACCAATCTGAAACATGTCAGTATGGTTCGTCCGAATGCTATACTTCCAACTGTCCACAAGCAACCAATCTTCAAGGAACTTCAAATTGTCCTTTAATAGTTGTTCAACAACTCTAGTCATATTCAGTTCCAGTCCTTTTCTCTTCTTAATACCCTAGGCATTTGGAAAAATTAGAACAAGCAAATACTATAGCATATGTGATCAACCCAATATCTGAAGCATATGGGATTCGATACATAATGTCTTACATAAAGACATGATACTTCATCAGTCTGTTGCTATAATACTTCCATATATAGAATTTCCTATGTCGAATCATTTCAACACGATATTCATATACATTCATGACTAAGTTCCATTAAATCCTTTAATCTAAACTTTTAGATTTGGAATGAAGTATAACTACCTTCTCTCCTAAATCCTTTTACAGCAAAACAATTCCCAAATATAGCAATTTGCAATTTGCAAATTGAAAACTTTGTTTCCTATAAATAGCATTGCTGTAACACCGTAATTTTTCAAACATATTTTCGTTTTAAAACCACATACTTTTCATAACATATTGTATAGAAACTCGTTTATTCATATTACAAGCACAACTCCATTAATTATCCAGGATCCTTAAAATATAACTCTTTCTCTGGTGTATACAATCAAGCCGGTGCCGTCTCGCGATCCTGAGAAACCTGAAATATATAACACATAACATGGTAAGCACAAAGCTTAGTTCCCCAGAATACCACATATAACACATATTAGCCACTCGAGGCTGTAACTCTGTGGGCCCATTGGCCCTAACTCTGTTAACCCTCTCCGGTCCTAACTTTGTAAACTTTGGAATACACACACAACATAAATCACATAGAAATAATGCAGTGAAACACATCACATACATAGCATACAAGATACTCTGTCACATAACTCTACTTACCACTCAAGGTAAAGTATAGTGAGAAGACTCACCTCGCATGATGTCGGATACCCTCTCGTGCTCGATAACCCGACCTAGCCTCCTCCTATCAAAATGATGACATTTCTAATCAATACTTTTCTATTGACCTCACCTCTAAAGATTGGGTAGAAGACCATTCTACCCCTCCCTGACCTCTCTCGAATCAGCTTGACCAAAACCCCATGGTCAACTGAAGTCAGCTCTAGTCAACGGTCAAACTTTGACCAGACTCGTCGAGTGCACTCAAGTGACTCGGCGAGTCCATGCATGTCCTCTGAATCCTCAAAAAGCCTCACTCGACTCGTCAACTCCTTTCACTCGACGGGTTACCACTGGTCACGAATCACGGGGCAACCCGACTCGACTCGTCGAGTCCCTATATGGGCTAGGCGAGTTCCCTCCATGGCAACACTCAAAAGACTTTCTGAGGTCAAATCTGTTTCTTTAACTTATAGATCTGACTTTCTTACACCCAATAATCACGTAAAGGTTCAATCTTTAAGCTCATGCAACACTCTTATGCCCTTATATGAAGAAATAACTCCTAAAATGGCAACCTAGATCCATAACACCAAAGGGACTGCATACAGCTGGAAGATTGGCACTCTCTGGACCGCTTAAGGTCCAGATCTAAAGCTTATTCCACATTGGGACCTCGTATGCATCATATACTATCCAAGAAAGGGTAAAGAAAACCCTAGATTCAAGGATTTTACACAAAACAAAAGGAAGGGGCGAAATACTACCTCAAAATGGAGATCCTTGCTTAGATGTCTCAGAATAACAACCTCCATTGGTCCTTCAAGTTGAATCCCTTCACTTCATTTGAAAAACCGCACCAAAATTACTTGATTTCATCACAAGAACTCTTCCTTGGCTCCAATGGCGATTTAGGGTTTCTTATAGGAGATATGAGGCGCACCCAAGGTCATAAGTTCCTTTAAATAGGCTCCAACCCCGGAACTTAGGGTTTTCTCTGCCCAGTACCTACTCACTGAGTCCATTCTCGAACTCATCGAATCTGCTCATTAAATCCACACGGCAATCTCTACTCGAATCGGCGAGTTGGTACTTCAACTCGTCGAGTCCCTCCTCAAATCTCAAGATTAACATACACAATAATGTCCCTGTAAATCCGGTTGTTACAATTGCCAACTTGCAATACTTAGCATAACTACTATGCTCCCACCAGCACAACAAATATGCTTACTCTTGCATACCAATTATGCTCCCACTAGCTTTAACATGTACCCAGAAATCAACTGGACTTCTAGAAATCAATGCTCTTAACTTCTCACTAAAGTTCAGATTTTTGATATGTGATGCTTTGATAAGTCTTCGTCTAGACTTCTCAAGCTTATACACCTTTCATTAGATAGCATGCGTGTGTGTTTAAGCCCTTTCAAAACTTATAGCAATAATTCATGAATGTTCAAACTATTTCTTGCCAATTCTCACAATTCGAACTATGAAAAGGGATGTTGTAATCATATTCGAATTTGAGAACACAATTATCACATTTGCTAATCCCAATGACATCAACTAGATTTAAAATCTACTAGCAAAATGTTTCCTCATAATCATTTTCATGAATTAGAGTGAAACCTTTTTCCACTTAGATTTTATGGTGTATGTGTTCTTATCCATGCGAATTTATCAATTCCAAACCTACAATCATAAGATAAGGTTGAGGACAAACCAAAATCAATTTTTTTCCTTTCATGGACTGAACTTTTCTTATTCTTAATTTATTTCCTTCTGGTACCATAAGGGTCTACCAATGCTTCCAAGTTGTCAAGCAGCTCACTTCCATTGACTAATGTACTCTCACTAACCAATGCTTTTCCTATTGCAATCAAATGAGAACTTATAGAACTCACATGCATGGTCAACTTTACT
Source organism: Lactuca sativa (assembly GCF_002870075.4). Classification (NCBI taxonomy): domain Eukaryota; kingdom Viridiplantae; phylum Streptophyta; class Magnoliopsida; order Asterales; family Asteraceae; genus Lactuca; species Lactuca sativa. The sequence continues at coordinate 309,039,598 of NC_056626.2, read as the reverse complement.
GGAAGGTGCATAGAAATAAGACTGTGTCAACTTAACACGATAGGTAATCAACCTCAGGTCGTGCGCTAGTGTTAAATAAAAGGTTTACTCTTAATTGAATCTTGAAACTCTTCAAGACCAATAAGACTCACACTGACATCTTGACATATAAGTTTCTCTCTCAATGAACAATCCTTGACAAGCAAAAACTAATATTCAAAAGTTAGTATGAATTCTCGACAAGAAAACACTTCATGTAATTGGTCTTAGTTTATCTTTGTTTTAACCAAAAGATCACAACTACCAATTTCAAATGTGATAGAGTAAGAAAACGTTTATTCTCCACATTTCATGAGGTGTTATAAATCTACTTAGTTCGAGATGGGATTCAAAATTAATAGAGTGTGACTCTAAAACTTGATTTGGAAACGAAGTATGAATCATCGCTTGACTAAACTATACCAACAATTATCAAATCATTTTCTTAGTCAAAAACAATTTCACTAAGATGTACTAAGAGGATCAATTGTGATATAGTTTCATCATCATTAAGATGATAATAAAACATGATAATAAAGTACTCTCCTTTCCTTTCAGATTAGAGAAACATTTATCTTTCTACCTAATAGATTCTTCATATTCGTTCTGCCATTCTTTGAAACCTTTCATAGAATCAGAATTACACTTAATCTTATAAGTGTAACCATATTTACTGAAGCATCAGCAAATCATGATGAATATATTTATCATCTTTTGTGGTGGATCCGAATAGACCATATCAATGTGTACTAGATCCATAAGTCATTCACTTTGACTCACATAAACATTTGATCAACGAATTAGTCTTAATCTTCCAATGATCAAGATTCTCATATTTCACACAATTCAAATTGTATGACTCCAAGTTTCTATCCAACTGAAACTTGGGTAATGAGAATTCCTTTTCATTTGGTTAATTATGACGTTACCACAAATGATATAACAAGGAATTAAATCGATATTTAATATTGCTAATAATAGAAATATAACCACCAATTTTCATAAATGTCATTGCAAGGAAATGTAAAGTAAATAAGATAAAACCAAAAATTTACTTTGTTGATAAAATGCGTAAAATTTATCCTTACAATGCAAACATATGAAAATTATGTATTTAGACATATTTCCTAAGAAATTTATTAATCTATCATAACTCCTCAGCAGCAGCTCAAAAATCTGATCCTCGAACCATGCGATTGAAATCTATCTCTCAGGATTAGATTCAGTTTAACCTTATTCTTAAGCTTCTTTCTTTCTCTTAGATCATGCAAAACATAAAAATGTGACTATCACATCATGTAATATGAATCTATGAATAGGAATTTAACGGAGTTAGATACTGGATGTACCTGAAGTAGAGTCATACAAATTGACTTTACTATCTCTGTGATCTTTCATGTAGATAGGACAGCTTTGCATCCAATGTCCCTTCAATTGGCAATAGAAACATATGGACTCTTCAGCAATGGCACATGGGACTATCTCAGAATTAGCCTTTCTCTTTACCATATGGTCAAATAGTTTGACCTTGGCCGATTCCTTTCCATTGGGAAGAGAAACCTTTTCTAGACTACCAATGTTGCCATCATCAATGCCCATGGAAACTTCGGAGATTGATCCTTCAAACACATTTGCTTGACCATTATACTTTAGCATTTATACTTCAGCAACAATTAGCAAATGTGTCAGATCAATAAGGGTCACGTCATTGTCAGTCATATAGTAGACTTTAACAAACTGACTATATGACTCAGGAAGTGAGTGAAGAACCAAGTAAACAACCAGCTCCTTTGGGAAAACGACACCCAACATTCCCAATCTATCAATGTGCGACTTTATGTTTAGAACATGTGCACACACAAAATTTCCATCTAGGTGTTTGCATGCCAAAACGACTTGAGTAACCTTGAACTTTTCAATTTGACGAAAACGTGGGTCGGGGAGAATCACTGGAGGAGGTGGAGGAAGTGTTGGAGAAGTATGACTTCTAGTTCCACCATTTGAAGAAGGGAAGATTCTTTCACCTTGATCAACTTGTGGAGATCATCTTCAGAAAGATAAGGAAAACTATTTCCAGAAGGATTAGGAAGACCATTGTTGTCTTGACTCGACATCTATAAAGGGAGAAAATTCAAGTTAGTTGATTTATTTAATCCTTAATTATTAACCCAAAATTTTAAATTAAGGCTAGGATCCATATTTTTGACTCGAATTCTGAAGAGGTACGCCGTAATCAATTTCAAATCTATTTTAGGTAGGTAAGCAATTACCAGTTTCAATCAAATGAAACTCCTAGATCTTTTGAGATTCATTGAACTATTCAATGGCATGTGTAATCCCGATTATGCTCTCACTTTGTGATTGGGATGTCGAGGATCACAATCGAGATGTGAATAACCATGAAAATTAGCTTGGTACTCTCGATGTCATTTATCACCTAATCAATGTTCCGGTTAACCATATACGCTCCATTGATCAATGATAATTTACGAGACACCCATTTCAAACAATATTGGTCCCATATTAGTGTGTCGGTTAACCACACACGCTCCACTAACGACCAATAAGGTGCAATGTACAATTTCATGGGTTAGCATCAAATTCACATTTTTCCTAAAGTAATTAAGAATGGGATTTTAGAAAAGGTTTAGTCACTTTATGTCATTATAATTTTAATGAGAGTTTAGTGTCCTATCCTACCCGTTCGTCTAATGATCCTCCACTAGTCAAAAGTACGGTGGATAAGAATGGATACCCAATGGTGATTATTTTACAGGCCGCTTCCTTAAATACCCCTTATAAGACCAACTTCGTGAATGAGACCTACTAATGGTAAGCCTGACTTTTCTTATATATATATATATATATATATATATATATATATATATATATAACTTTTGATTCTATAATAGTATAATGGTATATTTTAAACTTTTAAAATACTAGGGGTTTAATCTTTTAATAAATTAAACTTTTAATTTGATTAAATGTAAACCTTTTTATGGATTTATTAATTTTTTTTATTAAACATTTAATTAAATTATTAACAATATCCATAAAGGTGTACTTTTAACCTTTTAAAATACTAGGGTTCTTAAATTTAAGATTTCACAATTAAACTATTTAAATAAATTTTAAATTGTAAAACCATAGGGTGTATTTTTAAAGCTATTCAAAAAAAAATACTATATCGAATTTTAAATAATTAAAATAATAAATTAATTTTGTCTTTATCTAAAATTTGACCAAGTCATTTATTTTGATATGGATATACCATTACCTTTTCAGAAAATTATCCTAATCAAATCAAGATATGAAAATTGAAAAATCAGGGATCTGACGAGTCAACTCGTCTTGTTCTGGGTAGTGAACTTGTCGAGTTGGACCATCTCGTCGAGTCCAATGAGGAACTCGTTGAGTTCCATGAACAGATTGACGAATCTGTTCCCTCTTCCTTTGGACAATTCACATATGCATCAAATTTAATTGAAAAACATCCTAGGCTCTACTACCACTGATGGGTTTTAAGCATAACTATAACCTATGTGATCATGCCACCCTAATTTCTTTGGATCTAAGTTTTTCACTAGTTGAACATGAAAATTGAATAAAGCAAAACCCTAGATCTAGCATATATAAATCGAAATCTACATATAATTAGGGTTAAGAAGTTTACCTCACTTGTTATGTAGCAATAACAAGAACACCTTGAAGATCCTTGACTCTTGAATGCTTAGTGCCTCAAATGTTGCACCTCTAATGGCTAACAAACACGACTGGCAAGAGGATGAGAAGAGAGAGAGTGGAGGGAATGGTTCTTAGAAATCGACTCCACTAGGGTTCTTAGGCATAGTGCCGAAAATCTAAGGGATGGGGTCTTTATATAGTTGTGGGCTGCTAGGGTTTCCAGGAGGAAACTCTAATTTCCTGCTTAAGGCTTAAGCAGCCCATGGACTCCTAATCTAGAGGCCCTGGACGAAACCTATAGGCCCCCCCTATAGTTTTTCGTCCACTCCCTTCCAAGGAATCCAATAGCCCAGTTTCACAAATATCAATGATTTGAAAAACAACCATGTTCCTTTAATCAGTTTCTTTAATCCTAAAATGAATTCCAAATTAATTTCTAAATAAATACTAATTATATAACATGATTTTAAATTAATATATTATTTTCATAATACAGTAATAAATCAATTTATTATTTCAAATAATAAATTCAACCTCTCTCTCCAAAAGTCATCTTGTCAAGTTGTTAGAATGAAAGCAACCCAAAAGGACCATGCTACTGTCAAATCAAGTACATGATGGGTTTTGAGCTCTCTAACAACCTTATGGTGCACATACAATCATAAATGCTTTTGATCTATTTTTTCTCTAATTATACATGCAATTTGATTTTCCAAAGGATTATCCTAACTAGCATACAAAGCATGGGTACTTGAATAACAAAAAACTAGTTAGATGAATTACCTTTTCTTGTAGCTTGTTAACTTGGACCTTTAAGAGCCTAGAACCCCAAATGTGATGCCTCAAATGCTTCACAAAACACCACCATCAATGGAGGACTTGAGAGAGAGTAACTTGCACAAATTGGGTCTTATGATCTTCCTTAAACCACTAATGTCGATTTTAGGAGCTTAGGGGATTCTTTTATAATGTGGCAAAGTCTAGGGTTAGATCCATGTAAACCCTAATGGACATGACCTTTCATATTACTTAGGCTCCATGGGTTAAACCTCCATGGACTATCCATGGACTTATAGCCCAACCTAAATAACCATTGGCCCACACTATAAGAATCATTGATTTGCCAAATCAGTCCCCATATATTTAATTAGTTTCTTTTGATCACCAAATTAATTCCAGAGTAATTCATGACCAATACTAATTAAATAATATGATTTCACATTAATATATTAGAACTTATTATATATTAATAAATCATAAATATCCTCTTTTCAAAAGTCTATCTGGTCAAATTGTTCTGGTGAAATGCAACCCAAATGGACCATGATACTCTCGGGTCAAGTACATACAAATTATAGTTATGAGCTTAGACACTAAATCCAACAGTCTCCCACTTGGATAAGTCTAATAACTATAGCTGCAAGTACGACTTAAAGCACCAACTAGCAATCGTAGCTCTTAAAAGCCTCTGTCAACATCTAACATGCCATTTATTTAAGGGATCATATAATCCTCTGTTCTTCAAGATATAAGCCGGAAAAATACATGGAACAACGTCATACTTATTGTCCAGTAGTTTGTTTCTCGATTTCCGATATGTTTGACATAGAACTTAATCGAACACATCAATTGAGTTCCGACCACGCCCGTCACATAAATCAAAACAAACTATACCATTTGATCCCTATATCAGCCAAAAATTGTACTAAAATACATCATACAGGGATTTTACCACGAATCCATTGATTCAATATGATTTATTATATTACTACCCCTTTACCACTTTATTCGTACATAGAGTCGGGGGAGAATGGAATTTGGTTTTTTTATTTTACAAATGGGCATGCTATCATCGAGGGGCCCAATATATCGCTTTTAATCCTCCAAGGACTAAAAGGAACAGATAAACTTCGACATTATATGCTTGTACTAACTACTTGTTAAATCATAAACAATAGTGTGTTTTATGACATCAAGTTACTAAGGCGGTTTCACACTATCAATGTACAACCAACTCATAGTCAACAACTCATATATCTTGGTTTGAAGACTTATATGATATTATCATCTCACAATCACTCGAGATAAATTCCATTAAGTGATACAAGTGAGCATGGGTTTAATCCAATACCCAGACCTTATGAGCACTCATGAATGTTGTAGAAAACTTTTCTATGTCTAATACACTTCAGACAATCTACAAGACAAATTCATGACAGTCTTGCCTCAATACCTACATGCAAAGTATGATCGACTGTGGACAGTTTGAATAATATGATTATTCTGGAAGTCAAAACATGCAAAATGAAACAATAGTAAATGATTGACACAAGATAGCAACATTACTTATAAATAAAAAACACCTTTTATTTAATCATCAAATTTCAATTACATTTCAACTATTATAAGTTTCGAAATAGCTGTCTAATCATTAAAACTAATATCGTCCTTCAGCCTGATGCGCCTCGCATGTTGTAAGTGCTTTAACCCTACTCAGTCCATTCGTGAGGGGATCTGCTGGGTTTTCCTCTGACGATAACCTCTATGATATGAGGAGTCATTCTTCTATTCGATGTCTTATGAAGTGATATTTTATGTCGATGTGTCTGGATCTACCATGATCCCTTAGTTCCTTGGCTAAGGCTACCGCACTCTCGCTGTTACATAAAATCTCCATAGGCTCCTTTATAGCTGGTACTATTGGATATAGTGTCTAAGTCCATAACTATATTTGGTATGTACTTGACCCGACCCGGCATGGTCCATTTGGGTTGCACTTCACCCGAAAAATTTATGGATAATCTTTTGAGAATAGTATAAGTTATGATTTATTAATATATTATAAGTTCTAATATATTAATATAAGATCATATTATTTAATTAGTATTGATCTATAATTAATGTAGGATTAATTTAGAGAACAAAAGTATTACTAATTAAACATGGGGTCTTATATTTATATAGTGTGGGCTATTGCTTATTTGAAATAGGCTAGGCTTGCTTGGAAAGTCCATGGATACTCCATGGAGATTTAACCCATGGATCTCATGGAAATGAAGAGACATGGGTATTAGGGTTTACATGGATGTAACCCTAATCCAACACACTATCTAAAGGAGGCTTTGGTTCTTGAAATAAAAAAAAGTTGTGGTGAAAAAAGTAGAGGGCCGATTTCAAGATAGTGGTGACTATTCTCTCAAGGTTCCAAAGTTTGTGGTGATTTGTGATTTCCATTTGAGGCATCCACACTATTGGTGCTAGGCTGTAGAACTCCAAGCAATCAACTACAACTACAAGGTAAGTAATACTACTAGCTTTATTTGATTCAAGTTCCCCATGCCATGCTAGATAGGATAAGAACCTTGAAAAATAATTATTTGCATGTATCTTAGTCAAACATAGATCCAAGGTTTATTAGGGTTGCATGTACACTTAGGATGTGTTAGAATGCTCAAAACCCATCAGGTACAACTCCAAGGTCTCCGATGAAGTTATTCAGTCATATTGCCTCCTTTGCTACCTCGCTTGCTGCTATGTACTCTGATTCGCACATTGAATCAGCCACTGTCTCCTGCTTGGAACTTTTCCAAGTTATTTCTCCTCCATTCAGAATAAATACCCAGCCCAACTGAGAGTGGAAATTATCTATATCAGTCTGAAAGTTGGCGTTACCATACCCCGTTACTCTCAAGTCATCACTCCCATGGAGGGTAAGGACCCAGTCCTTAGTCCTCCGTAGGTACTTGAGAATGTTCTTTAACGCAGTCCAGTGAGCCTTACCAGGATTCCATTGATATCTACTGACCATGCTCAGAGCAAAGGCCACATCATGGCGAGTACAAGTCATAGCATACATGATCGAACCAACTGTGGAAGCATATGGTATTCGACTCATTTCAGCTATCTCAGCCTCTGTACTCGGACTCTGATTTTTACTCAGTTTGGTGTTGCCTTGGATGGGTAAGTCGCCTTTCTTGAAAACCATCATGTTGAACCTGTTCAACACCTTTTCCAAGTAGGTACTTTGACTAAGTCCAATTAGTCATTTACTCCTGTCTCTCAATATCCTTATCCGCATAATATAGGCAGATTCTCCGAGGCCCTTTATAGTGAAACACTTCCCAAGCTATGACTTAATCTCCTGCTATCACACCCCAAAACCGAGAATGGCGGAATACGTTCTGGCGTGGAGGACGTCATGTATAGTATCATAACAATGCATAATAGTAAAGACAAGCAACAACATCCATTGTATTAATATAATAATTGTAATACAAGCGTGTTCTGTACAGTTTGTTAGACACCAAAAGTATAATAAAAATAAAGATGAGTCTTGTATGTGCTCCATCTTCTCAAAAGCTGCATCTGTACCTGTCTATTGATGACCTGAGAATACAAGTTATTTTGAAAACGAGTATCAGCATAAAGCTGGTGAGTTCAAAAGTAATTAGTGTCATTGCTTGTATAAAAATGTTTACAACAAGGTATTATGGTATCTGGTTTTATTGTTTGAAATAGTATGATCCCTAGAAAATTCTATATTTTCTAGTAAAAGTAGTCTTCTACCAAGACCCAGTTATTTGTATGTTTGATCCTTTGAAAATGTAAACGTTTTCCCAGTGAAACTATTAGTACGAAAATATAGTTTTAGACTTTAATCATGTAAAGTAATTGGGAAAATAACGTTTTACCCCAGCAGTGCAACTGCCGACTGAATGTAATAAAATGCAGACTCCATGTAGTATTAAATGTACAATACACCTCAGGGAGTATGTTTAACCTCTAATTCTTAATGTGTTAATTAAAGGTCCGAATGTGAACTCGTATGTAACCCTGCTGATTGATGATCGAATAACTGATGACCCTCCAGGTCACACGTAGTATGGTGACATTTTGTCACCCCTGGGCCTATTCGGCTTGGACTGTAACTAGCAGTCGGGATGTGGGAGTGTCTGTCCCGTATAGACCTATACACATATGCCCGCTCTCCCTCCAGGAGACTCTGGATACAAGGTAATAGCACAGTGAAGTGTCGTATCAAGAAATAGTATGTCACATTCTGTTTTAGTATGTTCTCTTGTAGTAGTGTATAATGTACTTTCTGGTATAATGTATAGAGCGTTCTCTTGTATAGCATATAGTATTTTCTTTGTATTGTATTTAGCATGTATTGACACATAGCTGTACTAAGGTGTTGAATTGATGTATAAGTAAAAATCAAGAATCCATGGATGAAATGATGTATAAACACTAGATTTAGTGTTGTATGAACGAATTTAGGTAAGAAAACTTACATTTTTGGTGGATTTGGAAGGATGAACTTATGATAGTTGAGAGAAAAGCTTGGTGTTCTTGAGTGGGAAGTGTAAAAATGAGGACAAGAGTGTGAACTCATGCTATATGCATGAGTCTTGGGGGAAAGGGTGTTTACGGACCAAACACTCCTTGTTAGGCCATGAACACCTAGCTAAGGTGTTGAATTGTTTTGCTCGTTACACCTCACTAATAACGACACTTCCTTTTATTTAATCGCTCGACAAAAAATAAAATAAAACACCAAACGGACTTAAACCCGACCAAAAATGTATTGAAATATTTTTGACTAATATTTGGAGTATTTGAATGTGGAAATTATACAATTGCAAATTTCGGGTTGTCACATCATCCCCCGTTAGAGGGAATTTCGTCCCGAAATTAGAGTCCAAACAACTAAGTTATTACACAATAACTAAGCAAAGAGTTGAGGATATTTAAGTTTCATTTGATCATCGCGCTCCCAAGTGAACTCTGGTCCTCGCTTGGCGTTCCAGCGAACCTTTAAGATTGGGATGCGGCTTTGTTTCGTTCGTTTGACTTCTCGATCCATAATCTCCACGGTTTCTTCCATGAAGTTGAGGATCTCGTTGATCTCGATCTCGTCGAGTGGGACTACAAGGGTTTCGTCGGATAGGCACTTTTTCAGGTTCGAGACGTGGAAGGTAGGATGTATTTTATTGAGCTCGCGGGGTAGATTGAGTTTGTAAGCTACGGGGCCGATTCTAGGGAGAATCTCAAAAGGCCCTATGTATCTTGGATTCAGCTTTCTATGCTTTCCAAAGCATATCATTCCTTTCCAGGGGTGAGACTTTCAAAAGGACCCGGTCTCCCACCTGGAACTCCAAGGGTTTTCTCCGTTTGTCTGTGTAGCTTTTCTGTTGGTCTCTAGCGGCTTTCAATCGTTCACGAATCTGAACGATTTTCTCGGTCGTTTCTCGAATGATCTCTGGACCCGTGAGAGTGCTGTCAGGAACTCGTCCCTTAGCTAACTGAGTGTCACCCACCTCAGCCCAACACAGAGGGGATCTACACTTCCGGTCGTAGAGGGCTTCAAATGGAGCAACCTTGATGCTCGTGTGGTAGATGTTGTTGTAAGAAAACTCGACAAGGGGTAAGTGGATATCTCACGCCTTCCCAAATTCAATCACACATGCTCGCAACATATCTTCTAAGGTTTGGATAGTTCTCTCACTTTGTCTGCCGGTCTGCGGATGGTAGGCCGTACTCATGTCCAGTCTCATTCCTAAGGAGCTTTGCAGCGACTGCCAGAATCTCGAAGTGAATCTGCTATCCCTATCGGAGATAATGGATATGGGAACACCGTGCAGTCGTACGATCTCCCTAATGTATGTTCTTGTGACCTTCTCTATTTTATTTGTTTCCTTGATGGGTAGGAAGTGCGCGGACTTGGTCAATCTGTCGACGATGACCCATATGGTATCAAGCACACCCGTTGTCTTGGGTAGCTTGGTTATGAAATCCATAGTGATTCGCTCCCACTTCCATTTAAGTATCTCTGGTTGTTGTAGTAGACCTGAGGGTTTCTGGTATTCGACCTTAACCTTGGCGCAAGTAAGGCATTTACTCACGAAGGTAGCAATCTCTGCTTTCATGTTAGGCCACAAGTATGACTTTTTAAGATCCAGATACATCTTATATGAACCTGGGTGAACGGAATATCGAGTGTTGTGGGCTTCCTTCATGACCAAGTCTCTGAAGCCACCGTGTCGTGGTGTCCAGATTCAGTCCATGAGATATAAGGCTCCGTCATCCTTGACTTCCAAATTCTTATCTATTCCTCGCAGGGATTCTCCCGCCACATTTTCAGGTTTCAAGGCTTCGAGCTGAGCCTCCCTAATATGTGCGGATAGATGCGAATAGATAGTCATTGTTAATGACTTGACTCTTCGACCCGAATATTCTTTCCGAATTAGGGCGTCTACTACCACGTTGGCTTTACCCGGGTGGTAACAAATTTCGCATTCGTAGTCATTGAGTAGCTCGACCCACCTTCGTTGTCTCATGTTGAGCACTTTCTGGTTGAATATGTGTTGTAGGCTTTTGTGGTCGGTGTATATCGTGCTCTTCGTACCGTACAGGTAGTGTCTCCAGATCTTAGGACGAACACAACCGCTCCTAACTCGAGGTCATGTGTGGTGTAGTTGACCTCGTGTGTCTTCAGCTGCCTTGAGGCGTAGGCGATGACCTTACCTCGTTGCATCAGAACACAACCGAGCCCTTGATTGGATGCATCGCAGTATACCACGAAATCTTCTGTCCCTTCGGGGAGGGATAGTATCGGTGAGGTGCATAAGGCTCGTTTCGAGGTTTGGAATGCCTTCTCTTGTTTCTCTCCCTAGTCAAAGGCCACACCTTTCTGGGTCAATGTTGTAAGGGGTTTCGCGATTCGAGAGAAGTTCTGTATGAATCTGCGGTAGTAGCCAGCGAGGCCTAGAAATTGACGAATTTCTGTAGGCGTCTTCGGTGCTGACCAGTTCTCAATAGCTTTAATCTTGGATGGGTCCATATGGATTCCTTCTTCGCTAACCACGTGTCCTAAGAATTCGACTCTTCGGATCCAAAATTCGCACTTAGAGAATTTTGCGTATAGCTTCTCCGATGGTAGGGTTGCCAGGACTTGTCTTAGATGATCGCTATGCTCCTCCTTACTTTGAGAGTAGATAAGTATGTCATCAATGAAGACGATGACGAACTGATCCAAGTAAGGACGACACACCCTATTCATTAAGTCCATGAATATTGCGGGCGCGTTGGTCAGTACGAACGGCATTACTACGAACTCGTAGTGTCCGTAACGAGTTCGAAAGGCTGTTTTCGGGACATCCTCTTCAAGCATTCGCAACTGGTGATACCCGGACCTCAGATCAATCTTGGAAAAGTAACTCGCCCCTTGTAGTTGGTCAAACAGATCGTCTATGCGAGGAAGAGGGTAGCGATTTTTGACCGTCAACTTGTTGAGTTCTTTGTAATCGATGCACATACGGAACGATCTGTCTTTCTTCTTTACGAACAAGACCAACGCTCCCCAGGGTGAGAAGCTTGGTCTTATAAAGCCCTTGTTGAGCAGCTCGTTAAGTTGATCGGACAGTTCTTGCATCTCAGTAGGCGCTAGACGATAGGGTGATTTGGCTACGGGGGTAGCTCCTGGAATTAAGTCGATCCTGAACTCGACCTAACGTTGGGGAGGTAATCCCGGCAGCTCTTCTAGAAAAACGTTGGGGAAGTCGCATACTACGGGGAAGTCTTTTAGGTCCTTCGTTTTCTGGCTCGTATCGACGACGTGTGCAAGGAATGCACGATATTCCTTACGCAAGTACTTTGGGGCTTGAATACTTGAGATGAGATGAAGAATCGTACTAGGTTTGTCTCCGTAGATTAACAAGGTTTCGCTATTTGGTAGATTTAGACGGATTGCTTTGTCAAAACACAGGATATCGGTACGATAGAGACTCAACCAGTCCATGCCCACGATGACATCGAAACTCTTGATCGATACTGGTATGAGGTTGATTGGGAACGAATGATTATCTAGCGTGAGGGTACAACCTATGTAGATTTCGTCAGAACTCTCTGTCTTTCCATTATCCATTTCTAAGACAAAAGTTTCTTTTAATGGTTGCGAGGATTGTTTAAGTAAATGTTTAAAGTTTTGGTTTACGAAACTTCTTTCTGCTCCACTATCGTATAGGATACAAGCATAAGAGTTATCAAGAAGGAACGTACCTGTGACTACTGTGGGGTCTGATACTGCTTCATTGTGGCCAATAGCAAGTAGTCTTCCCATTCCTCTAGTATTCCCAACTTTCGGACAGTTTCTTTTGAAGTTCCCCGTCTCGCCACAACCATAGCAGGCTTGGCTCACTCCGGTGGTGGGAACCTGAGAAATGGGTTTGGGTTGAGATCTGCAAAACCGGGCAGTATGGCCCTTCCGATCGCAGTTAGTGCAGTGCATTTCACGGCAGGGGCCGTGATGATGGAAGGAGCACTTGGTGCACTTGGGTAGGTTTCCAGCATATGTTTTGGCTGGTACAGGGGCAGTAGGAGTAGTGGCAGCATGGATAGCCACTACTTGTTGGTTCTTTGAAGAGGATTGAGTTGACTTGCCCTTTTTGTGGTCCCACTGCTTCCTCTTGTTGTCGGATGTCTTGGTCAGTGCAGTGGCAACCGTTGTGGTTTTTGATGGAGTGGAAGGAATTTCATGATCAATCAACCTTTGGGCCAATTCTTTGGCACTGTCAAAGGTCGTAGGGTGTGATGCTAAAACGTTCCCTCTATACAGGGGCACTAAGCCCCAAATGTATCGTTCAATTTTCTTGCTCTCCGAGGGGATCATGTTAGGGCACATAGTTACCAGGTCGCAAAACCTGGCCGTATAAGAAACTATGTCGATCCCCTTCATCTTGAGGTTCCAGAGCTCTTCCTCAAGTTTCTGAATTTCACCTCTAGGGCAATACTCCCTTGTCAGAAGGTCTTTCAGTGTGTCCCAGCCCATGGCGTTGGCTGTTACCACAAAGAGTGATTTGACATGGCCATTCCACCACGTCAGGGCCCTTTCAGTGAAGGTGTAAGCAGCGAACTTTATCTTGCTTTCCTCGGGGCATGAGCATATCTCGAAAACGGCTTCAGTTCTTTCGATCCATTGGGACAGTGCAATGATCCCTCCGGTCCCATTGAAGAATGTTGGTTTGAAGCTCATGAAATCCTTATAGATACACCCCTGCGTATGCGGGTGGATTTCACCATGCCTATAGTTGGTGCCCATTCCAGCTCCACTTGCATCACCGGAATTTATTTGGGCCATAGCCGCAGTCACAGCTGTGGTTATAGCTGTCTGACACATCACCACATCGAACTGCGAAGGAGGAGGAGGTGGTGGTGGAGTTTGAGTTGCAGGTCTGCCCTTGTTTGGACGAGGATGAGGCGGCATCTTTTACTGAAAAGTTAAGAAAAGTGATAGTAACAGTGAGAATCGACCATGAATATGATGGGATTGTTTCACGGACTAAGTCACCATAGTCCAACTATCAGATAGAGTCATAACACAGAGTAGAGAAATATAGAGTATAGACTTTTATAACAGGTCAGATAACTGCCAATATTACTGGTATTACTGATGCAAATAAGTTCGGGAAAAACGATCTAACAGTAGGTCTTACATCATACCATAAGGGAAAATGTTGGCAGCTTAGAAGCCTAGTTGGATTACTTTCAAGTTTAGGAATGTTTACAGAAAAGTGCTCTACCGAGCATAGAAAAGAAAAAGGCTATTCCTTAAACAAAAGAGAAAGATGAGTTGACATCTTCTACTGGCGACGGGTATCCCTTGGGCGAACCCTAAGATCAGCCAGTTGGCGTACAACTTCCAGAAGATTTTGTTCATGAGCCCTTTGACGCGCTCGGAGTTCCATGACTTCGGCTCGAGATGCAGTCAGTTGTTGGTGCAGAGCCTCATTGGTCCTCCTAGTCCTATCCATGGCTTCTTCCAGTTGGCGGATATGGACAGTGTTAAGGTTAGAGTTGGCATCAATTTCCACGACTCTGCCAATGGCTGCATGACCTTGCTCGACATTCTTAGCAATCCTACAGACCATGATGGGTAGGGCTCGATCAGCCGAGCCACCCTCGCTTAGGTTGTAAAAGCTTCAATCTCCGTAGTAAGGTAAAGGCTGACCCTACTCATCGCTCCATCGATTCAAGGTTGTTGCCCACATGGGAGTGGGGCCTTGAAATGTTGGACGAGGGTTGGGGTTTGGAGCTACTGGGGGTAGGTTTTTGACTTCTGGTTCGGAGTCGGAGCTGTCCGAAAAGCCTTATGCATGGTGATCATCCAAAGGGATCGGGTGATCATCTTCTGACTCTTCATCGATCCATCCTCCATTGCCTTGGTTCGGATAATACGGATCGTCGGGATGGTGGAAGCCAGCCATGCTATCTACGCGAGAATGGGGAAGAAAAGTTAATAGACGTGCTAATGTAAGATACTTATAAGATGATCGTTATTAGTCGACCCAATACTTGCATAACGCATACCAATTACATGAAATCAAGACAGGATAGACCTTCGAATAAGTGACCCTAACTCTAAATCTACAACCAAACAAGGAACAAGAAGTAAAACAAAGATCACAGATTCTAAGTCTATAGCTTCTTAATCACATGTAACCGTAGAGTATCCACTTAGCAACTATTGCCCTACTAGTAACGACCCTTTTAGTTCTAACATATGTAAATCATAGAATTGCAGAATACTCCCATGGCATTCTTGTTCTAATGTTCTTGTAGTAATGGTGGTAAGTTTTTAGACTTGTTTCAACACCACAACCACTCTTAGGCACATGCTAGTCAATCCTAGGAAAATGTAGTTGATCAGGCTACATCCACCCAGATTTGACTATATGTCTCTAAGTCTAATTGTGTTGTTCAACAATCTTAATACTTTTGTTCTGTTCTAGTATGATACTGACCCTTTTTATTAATGGATGTATATATATTTGGTTAAATATTTTATTACTCAAAAGTATATATTCTTGGTCAGAGTGTTTTAATCCCGATGTGTTTATAGTTCATATATCTTTTATGGGTTGATATACTTGATTCACTATAAACAATGCTCTGATACCAATCAGTCACACCCCAAAACCGAGAACGGCAGAATACGTTCTGGGTTGGAGGACGTCATGTACAGTATCATAACAATGCATAATAGTAAAGACAAGCAAAAACATCCATTGCATTAATATAATAATTGTAATACAAGTGTGTTCTGTACAGTTTGTTAGACACCAAAAGTATAATCAAAATAAAGATAGGTCTTGTATGTCCTCCATCTTCTCAAAAGCTGCATCTGTACCTGTCTACTGATGACCTGAGAATACAAGTTATTTTGAAAATGAGTATCAGCATAAAGCTGACGAGTTCATAAGTATTTAGTGTCATTGCTTGTATAAAAATGTTTACAACAAGGTATTATGGTATCTGGTTTCAATGTTTGAAATAGTATGATCCCCAGAAAATCCTATATTTTCTAGTAAAAGTAGTCTTCTACCAAGACCCAGTTATTTGTATGTTTGATCCTTTGAAAATGTAAAGGTTTTCCTAGTGAAACTATTAGTAGGAAAGTATAGTTTTAGACTTTAATCATGTAAAGTAATTAAGAAAATAACGTTTTACCCCAGCAGTGCAACTGCCGGCTGAATGTAATAAAATGCAGTCTCCAGGTAGTATTAAATGTACAATACACCTCAGGGAGTCTGTTTAACCTCTAATTCTTAATGTGTTAATTAAAGGTCCGAATGTGAACTCGTATGTAACAATGCTGATTGATGATCGAATAACCGATGACCCTCCAGGTCACACGTAGTATGGTGACATTTTGTCACCCCTGGGCATAGTCGGCTCGGACTGTAGCTAGCAGTCGGGATGTGGGAGTGTCTGTCCCGTATAGATCTATACACATAATGCCCGCTCTCCCTATAGGAGACTCTGGTTACACGGTAATAGCACAGTGAAGTGTCGTATCAAGAAATAGTATGTCACATTCTGTTTTAGTATGTTCTCTTGTATTAGTGTATAATGTACTTTCTGGTATAATGTATAGAGCGTTCTCTTGTATAGTATATAGTATTTTCTTTTTATAGTATTTAGCATGTATTGACTCATAGTACTAACTATAGTAAGTGTAATGGTAATAGATGTAATGCGCGGTAATACTTAACTATACCTATTATAGTTAAATAGGAGTGTTAGATGCGTGCCTTTGATACACAAAGGTATTGAACTGAAGTGAAGACTTTTATATCCAACACAAATATATATGATATATAACTAAGAATTCAACGACAGTCGGACATATAACAAGATACCCTAAGTCCACAATAAAAAAAGAACAGGAAGTAAGGTGAGCTATCAGTCCGAAGTCCTTCAAGTCTTACTTATATAAATATATTGGTGTAGATATGGTTTGGGAACAAAAGAAGTTTAAAAGAGTTGAGAATAGTTTTATAACAATTTAACATGAAAATGAGTTTGAATAACATTTAAAACAGTTTTGTTGGCAAAGCAGTTAAAAGTATAGAAAATCTTTTTGGTTGCAAGTTATAAATCACATGTGATTGATACTATAACTTGTTTGATTCAACTTGTATTCCCCCCATAAATCATTTCAAAACATTTAAAAGTTTGATTAAGGGGTATGAACTCACCTGCAGTGAGTGGAGTGGGTGGAAGTGTCGGGTAGGATGCTAGGTGTCAAGTGAGGACTTGGACACACACACGGATCCTGTGTAACATGTAGTGATACATAAATGTATCTAATTAGTTATTTAATCACTAATTAAGTAAGTAAAGGCACTCTAAGGCATGAAAATACTTTGTTTCAAGTGCTAGGAGTGCTAAGGGTTGCATCTAAGGAGTGTATGGCCTCACTAGTGTGTTCTTGGTGTTTTGAAGATGCTTGAAGATATAAGTAAAAATCAAGAATCCATGGATGAAATGATGTATAAACACTAGATTTAGTGTTGTATGAACGAATTTAGGTAAGAAAACTTACATTTTTGGTGGATTTGGAAGGATGAACTTATGATAGTTGAGAGAAAAGCTTGGTGTTCTTGAGTGGGAAGTGTAAAAATGAGGACAAGAGTGTGAACTCATGCTATATGCATGAGTCTTGGGGGAAAGGGTGTTTACGGCCCAAACACCCCTTGTTTGGACGTGAACACCTAGCTAAGGTGTTGAATTGTTTTGCTCGTTACACCTCACTAATAACGACACTTCCTTTTATTTAATCACTCGACGAAAAATAAAATAAAACACCAAACGGACTTAAACCCGACCAAAAATGTATTGAAATATTTTTGACTAATATTTGGAGTGTTTGAATGTGGAAATTATACAATTGAAAATATCGGGTTGTCACACCTGCAAGGGTGGGATGTCATTTCCTATGATAAGTATGTCATCCACATACAACACCAGAAAGCTAATTGTACTCCCACTAGCCTTGACATACACACAAGACTCATCCTCGCTTCTCAAAAATCCAAACTCTTTGACTTTCTGATCAAAACAAAGATTTCATCTGCGAGATGATTGTTTCAATCCATAAATGGATTTCTCAAGCTTGCACACTCTATTAGGATACTTTGGATTGACAAAACCCTCTGGCTGACTCATGTAAACATCCTCAGCCAACTTTCCATTAAGGAAAACGGTTTTGGCAACATTTCATAATCATGAAATGCAGCTATGGCTAGCATAACCCTAATAGACTTAATCTTCGCCACTGGCGAGAAGGTCTCACCATAGTCAACTCCTGGAGTTTGAGTAAAGCCTTCACAACTAGTCGCGCCTTATATGTGTGTACTTTCCCATCCATGTAGGTCTTCTTTTTGAAGATCCATTTGCACCTGACTGTCTTACGACCCAGTACATTGTCAACCAACCTCCAAACTTGATTGTTATACATGGACTGAATCTCACTGTCCATAGCCTCTTTCCATTTAGTAGACTCGGGGCCTGCCATGGGTTCCTTGTAGTTGTTAGGTTCATCCAAATTTATCAGTGTGCTATCACTGATAAATGTATCACCCTCAGATGTTATATGGAAACCATACAACATAGGTGGAACACTAACTCTACTGGAGCGCCTTAGAGGTACAGACTCGTTAACCGGTTCAACATGAGCTTCCTCCTCAGGTTGATTGCTAGTGTTTGAGGTTCCTTAACGACTTGACTCTTGAAGCTCTTTAAGGTCAATTTGCCTCCTACTATCTCCTTAGTCGATGATTTCTCTCTCGCTAAAGACTCATCTCCTTGCAAAGAAGACAAAATTGTCACTCAGTCTGTAGAAAAGACATAACCAAAGGATTTATGTGGGTAGCCAATGAAAATACACCGCTCAATACGTAGCTCGAGCTTGTCATGAGTCTCGCGTCTCATGAAAGCCTCGCGACCCTAAACGTTGATGTGTGGTAACGAGGGAACCTTCCCTGTCCACATCTCCTGAGGTGTTTTGGCAACCTTCTTAGTTGGGACCAGATTAAGGATATGGGCGGCAGTCTCTAAGGCATACTCACAGAATGAGATATGTAATGAAGTTCGACTCATCATGGAATGAACCATGTCCAACAAGGTTCGATTGCGCCTCTCAGCTACACAATTAAGATGTGGTGTCCTAGGTGGCGTCAATTGTGAAACAATCCCACATTCCTTAAGATAGTCTTGAAACTCGATACTAAGATACTCACCACCTCGATCGGATCATAGCATCTTTATCTTCCTGCCCAACTGATTCTCCACTTCTTTTTTAAACTCTTTGAATTTCTCAAAGGTTTCTGACTTATGTTTGATTAGGTAGATATAGTCATATCTGCTATAATCATCAATAAAAGTCATATATAAGCGTTTAGCATCCCTTGTGGCAATTGTAAAAGGTCCACACACATTGGTGTGTATGAGATCCAACAAACCTTCAACCTTTTCACAAGTACCAGTGAAGGGTGGCTTGGTCATCTTTCCAAGTAAACAAGATTCGCAAGTGTCATCCAACCTTAAGTCGAATGAATCCAAAACTCTAGCCTTTTGGAGTTGGCCTATGCGTTTCTTTCTGACATGTCCAAGACGACAATACCATAAGCATGCCTTATCCAAATCATTGGAAGAATCAATGTGCAATACATTATTTCCTAAGTTGTCTACAACCATCACAGTTTCATATACACCATCACAAGGAAATGCTTTAAAATAAAAAAAATATCATTATAAAAAGCATTAATAGCACTAATTTCATTATCAAATGAAAAACTAAAACCTTTTTTGTACAAACCATGAAAAGGAAATAATACTTCTCGCCATTTCAGATGAGCAGCAACAATTTTTCAAATCTAATTCTAACCCACTACTAAGCAATAAAGAATAAACTCCAATCTTGGTGACAGGTGAAACTTTCCTATTCCCCATGATCAAGTTTATCTTCTCGTGCTCCACATCCTTACTTCTTCTAAGTCCCTGCAAATCAGAACAATTGTGAAATACACAACCTGTATCAAGGACCCAAGAACAAGAATTTGATGAGTTATTAGAGAGAATAGTATAAATACCTGCATGGGTGGCCTTAACCTTCCCATCTTTAACATCCTGCAAGTATTTGGGGCAGCTTCACTTCCAGTGTGCTTTCTCATGACAATAGAAATACTCTGCTTCCTTAGGAATGGTAGAGGGAGCAACAGAACCAGCCTTGGTCCCACTTGAAGAGGATCTATCAAGATGCTTTCCCTTGCGGCTCTTAGAGGGAGACTTCCTCTTCTTCCCCTTCCCATGTCCAATTGCCAAGACAAGGGGCAGTAGTTGTAGGAGTAGAAATAGATTTACCTTTGAGACTACTTTCAGCAGTCCTCAACAGGCCTTGAAGCTTGCTAAGTGTGACCTCCTCCTTGTTCATATGATAGATCATACAGAATTGATCATAACATGGAGGTAAGGAGTGTAGAATGATATATATGGCCAACTCCTTATCGAAGTCCACATTCAACTTCAGCAAGCGGTCCACAAACCTTTGCATTTTTTGCAAGTGGGTCGTGATGGGTTCACCATCCTTCATCTTAGTTGTTATCATGGAGGCGATGATTTCATACCTCTCTTGACGAGCACAACATGATACAAGACACCTTGGTGGCATCCTTCTCATGAGTCCTAAACTCAGCGATCTCCTCAGGAGTACCAGATGACTCATCGATTTACTTAAGCTCCTTATCGAGGACATATTCCTTGTCCTCATAGCGAGTGACCATCCTGATGTTCCTAATCTAGTCATTGAAGTTGGTACCATCAAGGATAACTCTCCTACACAAGTTCATGCGAGAGAAGGAGCCAATATGGTTTGAGCCAGAAGCAGTGTTGGAAGACATCTGAAAAAGAAAGACAAAGTTTAGATTAGATAATAATCCTTAATATAACACCGAAAATGAAATATTAAGGCTAGGACCCAACACAATATTTTACAATTCGGAAGAGGGATGCCATAATCCAATTAAAAAATATTTGAAGGTAGGTAAATGACGATTTATCAATTTCCACCATGAAACACAAAATTAATTATTAAGTTTTAATTGGATTAAAATTACTAGATCTTTTGAGATCCATTGAACTCTTCAATGGCATGTTTAGATATCGATTATGTCATTCAAGTTTGTGACTAGGAATTGAGGATCACCAACAAGGTGTGAATAACCATGCAAATGTTCTTGGTACACTCGATGTCATTTATCACCTAATCAATGTGATGGTTAACCACACACGTTCCATCAATTTTAACGAGAATTAATGTCTTATCCTACCCGTTCGGCTAACGACCCTGCACCAATCAAGGAAGCAGTGGGTGAGAGTGGACATCCATTAAACCACCATTTTATAGGCAGTAACCTTATACCCCCTTATAGACCGGCTTTGTGAATGAGGCCTAGTAACGGTAAGACTGACTTGTCTTATACATATATATAATTATTAAACTTTTAATATTATAATAGTTTACGGGTTGCATTTTAAACTTTTAAAATTCTAGGGTTTGGAATTAAAGTATACATAAGTGTGACTTTACAAATTCCAAAACTTGAGGGTAAGTTTTGAAACTCTTCAAAACTTTTCATTTCCATAACTTATGAGTTTAATGACTTTTTAAAGAAAAGACTTTCATTTTCCATAAGTTGAGGAAAAGTTATGGAGTACATTAAAGCCATTTAGATCATTATTTTAATTAACATAATAATCAAATAATTCATCCATGATCTAGACAAACTCATAAGAACAAGATAATTCATATTAACAATCTTCAAGAAAATAGCCTAATCATATAAACTAATACAAATCTTGAAATTATGAAAATTATCTTTTCATTGGACAAGCATGATCATTACCATATCAAAATACTGATTTCATGGTTCAAAAAACAGTTTGGGGTAATGATCCTAATCCAATTCTGGAAAAAAAACTCGAAATTGTGCACACAGGAGCACCAACTCGGCGAGTACATGAACTAGACTCGTCGAGTTGGTCAGTTTCTGAGTGGACTCGTCGATGTAGACAGTGGACTCGGCGAGTTTACTAGTTAGAAGGCAGAAAATCAATTTTTTCAACTTTGAAAACCAATAAGAATCAAGTATAACAGAAAACAATCCTAGTCTCTAGTACCACTGATGGGTTTTGCGCACTCTAACAACCTTATGGTGCACATGCAACCCTAAATGCTTTGGTTCTATGTTTTCTCTAATTATACATGTAATTTGGTTTTCCAAAGCATTATCCTAACTAGCATACAAAGCATGGGTACTTGCATAACAAAAAACTAGTTAGATGACTTACCTTTTTCTTGTAGCTTGTTAACTTGGACCTTTAAGAGCCTAGCACCCCAAATGTGATGCCTCAAATGCTTCATAAAACATCACCAACAATGGAGGACTTGAGAGAGAGTGAATTTCACAAATCGGCTCATATGATCTTCCTTCAACCACTAATGCCGATTTTAGGAGCTTCGGGGATTCTCTTATAGTGTGGCAAAGTATAGGGTTACATCCATGTAAACTCTAATGGACATGACATTTCATATTACTTAGGCTCCATGGGTTAAA
The DNA here is from genome assembly GCF_002870075.4 of Lactuca sativa. Taxonomy (NCBI): domain Eukaryota; kingdom Viridiplantae; phylum Streptophyta; class Magnoliopsida; order Asterales; family Asteraceae; genus Lactuca; species Lactuca sativa. The sequence goes on along the minus strand of NC_056626.2, from coordinate 309,016,937 downwards.
CTTCCATGGACTATCCATGGACTTATAGCCCGACCTAAATAACCATTAGCCCACACTATAAGAATCATTGATTTGCCAAATCAGTCTCGTATATTTAATTAGTTTCTTTTGATCACCAAATTAAATCCAAATTAATTCATGACAAATACTAATTAAACAATATGATTTCAATTTAATATATTAGAACTTATTATATATTAATAAATCATAAATATCCTCTTCTCAAAAGTCCATCCGATCAAATTGTTCTAGTGAAATGCAACCTAATAGTCCATGATACTCTCGGGTCAAGTACATACAAATTATAGTTATGGGCTTAGAAACTAAATCCAACAGTACGCACCAGTTATAATTATGGGGTTAGACACCTAATCCAACAATTTTCCTAAGGGAGCTGGCCATTGATTTGGTTCTACTTTCACTTCCTGAATCATATTGTCAATTCATTAAAGACTACTATATGAGGGTGCACGACGTGACCCTAATAGATCTGACATATATGTTGATTGTTGCTGAAGTAGAAATGCTTAAGAGCACAAATCAAGCAAATATGTTTTTAAGGATCTGTCTCGCAAGTTTCCATGGACATTGAAAATGGCAACATTGGTAGTCTAGAAAAGGTTTCTCTTTCCATTGGAAAGGGATAGGCAAGGTCAAACCGTTTGACCATATGGTAAAGAGAAAGGCTAATCCAAAGATAGTCCCATGTGCTAATCCTAAAAGGTCCATATGTTTTTATTTCCAAATGAAGGGGCATTGGATACGAAGCTGCCCAAAATACCTAAAAGATCTCAAAGATGGTAAAGTCAAGTCGTATGGCTCTACTTCAGGTTCATCCACTATCTAACTCTATTTTATTAAGTTCCTAATCATAGATTCTTAATACATGATGTGATAGTCACATTTTGATGTTTTGTAGAATCTAAGAGAAAGAAGGAAGCTTAAGAAGAGTAAGTTGAATTTGATCGTTAGAGATGGATTTCGGTCGCATAGTTCGATGATCAGAATTTTGATCTGCTGCTTAGGAGTTATGATAGTTTGCTTAGGAAATATCTAGAAACATAGTTTTCATATATTTGCATTGTAAGGACAAAATTTTTCTGCTCATTGTCAATAAAGTGAATTTTTGTTTTCATCTAGTATACTTTATGTTTTCTTACAATGGCATTTATGAAAATTGGTGGTTACATTTCTATTATTTTCAATGTTAAATGTGGATTGATACTTACTTATATCGTTTGTGGTAATGTCATGATTGACCAAGTAAAAAGGAATTCTCATCACCCACGTTTCAGTTGGATAGAAGCTTGGAGTCATACAATTCGAATTGTGTGATGTATGAGAATCTTGATCATTGGAAGATTTTAACTAATTCGTTGATCACATGTTTATGTGAGTCAAAGTGAAGGACTAAAGGATCTAGTAAAAATTGATGTGGATTATTTAGATCCACCATAAAGGTCAATAATTCTATTCGTCATGATTTACTGATGGTTCAGCAAATATGGTTATGCTTATAAGATTAAGTGTAGTTCTAATTATTTAAAAAGTTTCAAAGAGTGGTAGAACGAATATGAAGAATCTATCAGGCAGAAAGATAAAGGTTTCTCCAATCCGAAAGGAATGGAGAGTACTTTGGTATCGTGTTTTATGATCATCTTAATGATTATGGAACTATATCACAATTGATCCTCGAAGAACATCTTAGTGCGATTGTTTGACTAATAAGAGGAATCAAATATTACTGAAATGGTTTAATCAAGAGATGAGTCATACTTCTTTTTCAATCAAGTTTTAGAGTTATACTCTAGTAACTACAAATTGTATCTTAAAGCTTATTTCAAACTCAGTAGGTTTATAACACCTCATGAAATGTGGAGTAGAAATTTTTTATTACTCTAGCACATTTAGAATTAGTAGTTGTGATGTTTTGGTTAAAATAAAGGGTAAACTAAGACCAATTCAGTAAAGTGTTTTTCTTGTCGAAATCCATGCTAACTTTTGAATATGTGTTTTTGCTTGTCAAGGTTTGTTCCCTGAAAGAGAAACTTATATGTCAAGAATTCGGTGGGAGTCTTATTATTCTTGAAGAGTTTCAGGAATCACTTAAGAATAAACCTTTTAGAAATCACTAGCACACGACCTAAGGTTAATAACCTATCGTGTTGACGCATTTTTGTTTCTATGCACCATCCAGTTGAGTTAGTAAAGTTTATAAGTTCTATGGTTCTCATTTGACTGCAAAAGACAGAGCACGTTGGTCAATGATAGTCATGGTTCTAAATAACGTAAGGCGTGACTTGGCGGCATACCCGAGCCTTAAGCTTTGAGAGACATGGAGAGGCCATGGCGTTTTACAAGGAGTGACAAGGCAGAAAATTTTTATATATTTGTATATATTTTTACCATCATCAAATAATATAAAAAAACATATATTAACAAAAAAGCCCAATGTTTTCACATGTCAATATACATTTTATCTAACATACATATAGTCACCGATTGACAATTTTACTAAGAGTTTACAAAAGTGTTAGTTTTCAAAACGTCGGTGAACATTACAAAAGCATGTTACATCCTTAGATTAGCAACAGTCTTCATTTCTATCCACAAAACCTTCTTCATCAGAATTAAATTCAAAATCTTCTTCACATATTACTTGTTCTTTATCCGACACAAAATCATCATCATGGAGTTCTCTAGTCTCTTGGTTTGCATTATCAATTGCTTCTCCACCAACCTCCAAACCCTCACCTTCTTCGATTTCCTCATCCTCATCATTAATAGCAACAATCCACGATTGCGCCTTACTAGCATCAAGAGAACGCAATACATCTATATTTTGGTTCTTATTTTTGTTGATGAGTTTGGAATTAAACTGAACAAATACAAGATTGTGTAATCTTTCACTATCAAGCCTATTTCTTTTCTTTGGGTGTATCTGATTAAAAAAGTCACAATAAAGTTAGATAAGAATAAAATTACTTATTAAGTAACAAATTATTACCTACCCCTTCAAAAGCACTCCAATTTCTTTCACAACCAGAGGAGCTAGTGGTTAATGAGAGGATCTTTATAGCCATCTTTTGCAAAGTCGGTGTTGAATTTCCATAAGTCATCCACCAAGTAGCTAACAAATAAAAAGAAACATTAAGCTATTTTTTGTCTTGTTTTACAAGTATTTTCAGTGAACTTTTAGAAGTTTTATAACATACCCGGATCATAAGAACTGCTATTTTCGGAACACCCCTTTGCTGCCAATATTCTTCCAAAATCTCCTTCTTTTTCCTTGTACTTTGGGAGCTCCATATTTATCACCTGATCTTGCTTGTCAATGTCATCACAAAAAAACTTTTCAACACATATGAAAATCGCATCCGAAACCATGACATTATCTTTTATGTTTTGATCTTTATATAAATAATAAGGATTTAACAGTTAAGCCATCATGTGTAGTGGACTATCAAGCCGACCTTTTGCTCTTGTCTCAATAATTTCTATAATAGAACGGTAGTTAATCTCCACATTGTTGAAAACCATTTTTATATCTTCTTTGGTCTGTTGAAGCTCTCCATACAAGAAGCCCATTGATGCCTTTCGATCTCCATCAGCTAGTCGAAGGAGTTTGACTAACAGGGAGAAAACCTTCAAGCATAAGTTTACCTCATTCCAAAAGATCGGCTTATCACGATTGCATAAGCTCCTGTTCCATTTTTTCTAGACCATTTTGATTGTGTCCATTCATGACTAGTAAACATATGTTTTAACTTTTCTTGCTTCTCCATCAAACTTTGCAACGTAAGAAATGTTGTAGCAAACGTAGTAACTCCCGGCCTCACGATTTCCTTACACTTTGTAAACTTCCGCATTAATGCCAACGTCCAATGATGTGCATAAATGAAAATAGTTAAATTTTTTTCCTTAGCAATCCATTCTTTGAATTTACCTTCTTTTACCAATTGCTTCAAGCATAAAATCAATTGTGTGAGCAGCACAAGAAGTCCAAAACATGTTTGGCCTCTTCTCTATCAATAATTTGGCAGCAACCATATTATTAGCAACATTGTCTGTCACAACCTATATCACATTTTGTGCCGCAACATCTTCAATACACTTGTCAACATAATCAAAATTGAACTGCCCTGTGTGTGAATCTTTGGAACATTCAACAGAAGAATGAAAAGTTGTTCCTTCTCTTGAGTTCACACAAAAATTCATTATGCTTCTTCGTTTTCGATCAGTCCAACCATCTGTCATAACTGAACAACCATTATGAGCCCACTCTTCTTCTTGTTTCTTGAGAAGACCTTTAGTTCTTTCAACTTCTTCCTTCAATAATGGCTCCATAAGTAGATATTGACTTGGAGGACAGTAACCTCGACCATATTGCCCGACTGCTTCAACAAACTTCTTAAAAGCATCGTTATCAATCGAATGAAAAGGAACACCTGATTCATACATCTATCGTGCACAGAACTGATGTACACTATGTGTTCGTTCTTTGGAAAGTGCATCTAAAAGATTTTGTTGATGCATATTGAGAAATGGACCTTCGGGGTTGATAGGATTTGTAAACTTGTCCAACGGACGCAAATTGCTTCGCCTTTTCTTCTTGGACCCTACATAAAACTCATTATATTCTACTTCAATTTAAACCTCTGCCCTCATTTCTTCTTCTTGTTTTCTTTTTGCTATCATGTCCTCTTTTGGCTTCTCAAGCAAAGCAACACACACAGCCTTATCTTCTTTGCTTGCATTCTTACATATGGCTACACCATTTCCTTTTAGTCCTGAAACATAGTACTTTAGCCTAGTGATTCCAGCTTTACATATAAATACACAAAGCTTGTATTTGATTGCATCTTTATTTAGAGGATCACACAGTGTGCCATAATTCCATCCTGGATCATCCAAGTTTCTTTTCAAGGGTGCATTTGCATCAGAACTACCTTCTGTTGCACCATCCAAATTAGAATCTTGATCAACATTAGCCATTCTTGAATAAAATTATAATATATCCTGTTTGAAAAAAAGTTGAAAACAGATTAGTAGTGTAACAATGTAAATTTCAAAACAATTTTTCACTTTTTAAAAATTGTAATTTCATTCATAAAGATTCTCAATTCTCAATGTATCACATAACAAATCCATAAAATCACATCCCAAGATCAAAATGTATGAAACTCCAATATTGTGTACTGATCATGACGGCGCCTTCCTGCGATCCTCACTGGTACCTGAAACATATAACACAAAATACTGTAAGCACAAAGGCTTAGTGAGATCCCCAAAATACTACATATAACACATATTAGCCACTCGAGGCTATAACTCTGTGGACCCTCCGGTCCTAACTCTGTGGACCCTCTGGTCCTAACTCTGTGAACCTTCCGGTTTTAACTCTGTAAACTCTGGAACATACACGGCATGAATCACATAGAAATAATGCAGCGTATCACAATCACATAAATAGCATACAAGATACTCTGTCGTATACTCTAATTACCACTCTAGGTAAAGTATAGTGAGAAGACTCACCTCGGGTAACTCGGTAAAAATCTGGTCTAGCCTCTGCCTAATAACATGGAATAAGTACTCCGATCAATACAACTCTCTAGGCTAGACTAATCCCTCTCTTAGCACTCTCAGAAGGGTAAAAGACCATTTTACCCCTCTCATGGCTCAAAGACCCAAACATTGACCAAACCCTAAAAGTCAACAAAAGTCAACTCTCCGGGTTACGCTGCATGTACCAAACCTGTACGCTGGGGGTACCCGGCAGCCTCACAGAATCGGGGAACGCGACCCCCTACGTTGCGCGTACTGGGATTACGCCTCACGTAAGTCCCAGTTTCATGCTCCTTTGCTTTTGGGGTCTTAAACGGTTAAGACACACGTCCAACTCCCATATCTGACTACTCCTAAGCTTCTTAATCCATAAAGTTGGTGACTTTAAGCCTTTGCATGGCTGTGAGAGTCACCAACACCCAAATCGTTCCACTTCCAATACCTTAAAGCCCATAACTCAAACATGACTTCCCAATGACGACTATGCTGGAATTTTCATGGATCAACATCACACAAAACACTGAAATGGGACAGATCTAGTTCCATAGAGCCCCTTTTGCTTATAAAGTCTCCACCTTTGGGACTTAAACCCTAGAAATGGACCATAAAACACCAAACCAAAATAAAGAGGAAAGTTCTGAGCTTTTTACCTCTGAGTGAAGCTCCTTCCTTTGAAGAACTCAGATCCAAGCTTGAACTCCAAACCTTATCCTCCACAAGCACCTCCCTTTTTCTTCACTAACACACATAGGCACTTTTAGCTCAAAACACTCACACACAAGCTTTAGGACGAAGGAAATGCTCTCTTAGGGTTTCGCTCTTTGAAATGGTGGCTAAGAATAATGCCTTAGCATTCCTTTTATAGTACACAAGCCATAAATTAGGGTTTGCATATGGGCCCGCTACGTCCAGCGTAACCCTAGGTACGCCCTGCGTACCTAGGCGAGTTCGCATCCAATTAAAGCGCATGAGTACATGCAGCGTACTCTTCAGTACTCCCAACGTACTCATTTTTTTTAATATTTCAATTAAGGGCTTAACTTGACAATCTTGGAAAAGGGGAAGGGTTTAAGAGACGCACCTGAAATTCGGGATGTTACAATTCTCCCCCACTAGAGCCAGACTTCGCCCTCGATGTCTCATGCCGCAAACAACTCCAAATGCTGCTCCCGCATCTCTGACTCCGGCTCCCAAATCAACTCGGACCCTCTCCGATGTTACCACCGGACCTGAACCAGAGGCACCTCCTTGTTCCTCAGAACCTTGATCTTCTGGTCCAAGATCGCGATCGGTCTCTCAACATAATTCAGACTCGCATCTATCTGGATGTCCTCCAACGATACCAATGCCGACTCATCGGCTATACACTTCCTCAGCTGAGACACGTGGAAGGTATCATGAATCTGACTCAACTCCGCAGGTAGCTCCAAACGATATGCTACCCTGCCCACCCTCGTGGTCACCCTGAGCTGACCAATGTACCAGGGCCCCATCTTGCCCCTCTTCCTGAATCACATCACTAATTTCCAAGGAGATACCTTCAGGAGTACGAAGTCTCCCACCAGAAACTCAAACGATCGTCGCCTATCCGCATAACTCTTCTGGCGACTCTGAGTTGTCAACAACCTCTGCCTGACCTGTTGTATCTGCTCTGTCGTCTGAAACACTAACTCAGTGCTACCCAACACTCGCTGCTCGACCTCTCCCCAGTAGATGGGAGTCTGACACCTCCTCCCATACAACAACTCAATGGGAGGCATACGGATACTCGAATGGTGGCTGTTGTTATAAGAAAACTCAGCCAACGGCAGATACGTGTCCTAACTTCCTCCGAAGTCCAACACACATGCCCTAAGCATGTCCTCAAGCGTCCGAATCGTCCGCTCACTCTGACCGTTCGTCTGTGGGTGGTATGCGGTACTGAAATGCAGCCTCGTACCCAACTCCTCGTGGAATTTCTTCCAGAACCTGGAAGTGAAACGCACATCTTGGTTCGACACGATCGAGATCGGTACTCCATGTCACGATACCACCTCTCTCACATACAACTCTGCCAGCCTCTCCGCAGAAGAGCTCTCACTGATAGCAAGAAAATGAGCGCTCTTCGTCAGCCGGTCAACGATCACCCAAATTGCATCGACACCTCTCGTAGTCCTCGGAAATTTGGTGATAAAATCCATGAAAATCTGTTCCCACTTCCACTGGGGAATCTCAAGTGGCTGCAGCTTGCCATGCGGTCGCTGGTGCTAGGCCTTAACCCTGCGATAGTTCAAGCACTTCTCTACAAACCACGCCACAGCCCTCTTCATACAGGGCCACCAATAGTCTCTCTTCAGGTCCAAATACATCTTAGTGGCCCCGTGATGGATCGAAAACCTCGATTTGTGCGCCTCCTCCATCAAAATGGTACGTGCCCCACCCTCAAATGGCACCCAAATCCGACCCTGGAAGGTCATAAGCCCTCGGCTATCGGCAAAGAACTCAGATACTTGCCCGATCACCCGTTCTCTCTTGCAGTTCTCTGGTCTCATGGCCTCTACCTGGTCCTCCCGAATGGTGTCCAACACCGGAGTCATCACTGTCAACCTCATACAAACATCCCGTATCGGGGCACTCTTCGCCCTACGATTCAAGGCACCAGCTACAACGTTAGCCTTGCCCGGGTGGTATGGGATCTTGCACTAATAATCCTTTACCACATCCAACCATCTCCTCTGGCGGATGTTCAGGTTGGGCTGATCCATCAGATACTTCAAGCTCTTGTGGTCCATGTATATGGTACACCAAACCCCATACAAATAGTGACGCCAATTCTTGAAGGCGAACACCACAGCCCCCAACACCAGATCATGAGTATGATACCTTATCTCATGAGGCTTCAGCTGCCTTGATGCGTATGCTATCACGTGGCCTCTCTGCATCAGCACCGCACCCAATCCCGATATCGACGCGTCATAATATACCACAAAATCCTCCATCCCCTCCGGAAGGGCTAACACTGGGGCTTCGCATAATCTCTGGCGAAGTGTCTCGAATGAGGCCTGCTGCTTTGGGCCCCAACTGAAAGCCACACCCTTCCGGGTCAACCTGGTGAGAGGAACAGCAATCCTGTAGAAATACTTGATAAATCTCCAATAATAACCGGCCAACCCCAGAAAACTCCTGATCTTTGAAGGGGATCTCGGCACCTCCCAACTCATCACAGCGTCAATCTTGGCCGGGTCGACCAATATCCCATTCTGCTTGACGAGGTGTCCTAGGAACTGGACCTCTCGTAACCAGAAATCGCACTGGGAAAATTTGGCGTAAAGCCTCTTCGATCTCAGAACTCCAAGGATCTCCCTCAAATGCTCCTCATGCTGCTCTCTGGATCTCGAATACACCAATATATCATCAATGAACACGATCACCGAACGATCCAACAACGGCCTGCACACCCTGTTCATGAAATCCATGAACACCGCCGGTTCATTGGTGAGCCCGAAAGGCATCACCACGAACTCGTAATGCCCATAACGAGTCCTGAACGTTGTCTTCTGGATATCCTCATCACACACTCTCATCTGATGATATCCAGACCTCAGATCAATCTTGGAGAACCAAGACGCTCCCTGCAACTGATCGAACAAATTGTCGATCCTCGGTAAGGGGTAACGGTTCTTGACCGTTAGCTTGTTCAACTCCCGGTAATCTATGCACATCCTGTGTGAACCATCCTTTTCTTGACAAAAAGGATCGGCGCTCCCCATGGTGAGCTACTTGGCTGAATAAACCCCTTTCCCAGCAGCTCCTATAGCTGTGAGGATAACTCCTGCATCTTTGGTGGCGCAAGGTGATTGGACGCCTTGGCGATATGCGCTGCCCCCAGAACCAAATCGATACGAAACTCTACCTGTCTCTCAGGAGGCATTCCCGAAAACTCCTCGGGGAAAACATCCGGGAACTCACGCACTATCGGGACCTCATCGACCGACCTCGGCCTCTCTGCAACTACTCTCGTATCCACCACATAAGCTACAAACCCACTACATCTCTGCTGTAGGCTCTGCCTTGCCCTAGTGGCCGAACAAAATGCTGACCCAGAACGGGTCACCTCACCATAAACTCTAAGAACTCCCCCACTAGGGTCTCGTATGGTCACCATCTGTCGCTCGCAATCGATAACCGCTCCAAATCTACTCAACCAGTCCATGCCCAAAATGACACAGACATCCCCCATCGTAATCGGGACCAAATCTATCGGGAACTCAACACCGAAGATCTCGAGTACACATCCTGGAATCACCTCAGTAGCATATATCGCTCGCTCGTCAGCTATGGAAACTCGAAGAGGTAACCTCAACGCCTCTCGACAGATACTGATGTGCCGACTAAAGGCTAACGATACAAAAGACCGACTCGCACCCGAGTCAAATAACACCAAAGCAGATACAAAACTCACAAGAAATGTACCTACGCATATCATAATATAACCATAATATCTCAAACTCAAAATAAATAGATGAAAGAATACATACCAGCCACAACATCGGCCGCTGCGCGGACCTCCTCCGCTGTCAACTGGAAGGGTCTCCCGCGAGCCTTTGGCGCCTCGGCCTTCATCGGCCGACTCTCGGTAGCTCGTACAGTAGCAGGGGTAGATCCATGTGATGCTCCCTGTGCTGACCCCCACAACTACGGACACTCGGCCTTCCGGTGTCCGGTCTGGTTGCAGTGAAAATAGACTGCAAACCCCTTGGGGCAATCCTTGGCCCTGTGCCCCTCCTTGCCACACTTGTAGCAAGACCCTACTCTGCAAATCCCCTCATGACTCTTGCCGCACTTGCCACAAGTGCGGCCCTTCTGGTTCCCTGATCTTGAATCGGAGAACTTGGCCCGCTTGGCTGTCGGCTGGGACTGTCTCGGTCGCCGATCCCTCCCTTGAGACTCCGCCTCCTCCCTGGCCTGAGTCTCGAGCTCAATCTCCCTCTTCCGGGCATTTGCGTGAAGCTCGAAAAATGTCGGTACGATGAGTTCGCCACGAACTCGCGGATGCCTCTCCTCAAAATGCTCAAATACCGACTCATGCATACCTGCTCGGAAGACACGTGCTCAGGGCAGAACATCGCCCTCTAATGGAACATTTTGGTGATCACTGTAGCAGACTCGGTACCCTGCTTGAGGGTCAAGAACTCCTGGGCCAAATGTTCCCTTTCCATCAGGGGAACGTACTCATCACGAAACATAGCGGTGAACCTCTCCCAGGTCACCGCGGAAAGCTCTGCAGAAGAGTGGTGCGCTGTCACAAACTTCTACCAGTCCTTCGCTCCCAAGCGAAGCTGGTTCAGTGCAAACCGAACTCTTAGATGCTCCGGACAAGAACACGTATAGAAGCATCCCTCGATTTCAGAAACCCATCTCATCACAACAATCGGATCCTGGTGGCTTCATGTTGCTAATCTCCCGAAACAGCAACGAATCGACACCCTGAGGTCTAGCAGCAGCAACAGCCGCAATGGCCGTAGCAGCCACAACCTCAGTAACCGTTGTGTATCTCTCGTCGAAAGTCTCAATCAGGGTGGTCTTATTAGACCCAAACATCTTTGGTATCTCTGTGTGGATCGCCGCAGCCACTTCCTCGTGGATCATCTGGCGGAGCTCCTCATCACTCACTCTGTTGGTCTCAGGTCTGTGGCGTGTCCCAACCATGATGTCTCTGAAATACAACACAAAATATCAGAGACTCGCTCGAGTATGCACACACTCGATATCCCATTCCTACTCGATCCCTGGTACCCTAAGGATTCTTACTTGGGCTGCACACTGATCTGGTGTCTTTAGTAGTACAGGCCCAATACTACCGTCCACGCTGCATCAGTATTTACCCCAATTCCTCCTCCCAGGATCCCAAATCCTGAGTACTCTACTCTCACTATGCATCAGTTACTCTCTAGCAAACCTCTCATAAGCTCTTCGCTGCTACCTACTCACTCTCAAGCATCTCCTAGCAGCAAAATCCCTAGGCTAAGGCATCACAAATCAGGCCACTCTAGTCCTATAGAGAATACCTAGCCTACTCTAACATGCACAACATATCATCCAAGTTTCTTTTCAAGGGTGCATTTGCATCAGAACTACCTTTTGTTGCACCATCCAAATTAGAATCTTGATCAACATTAGCCATTCTTGAATAAAATTATAATATATCCTGTTTGAAAAAAAAAGTTGAAAACAGATTAGTAGTGTAACAACGTAAATTTCAAAACAATTTTTCACTTTTTAAAAATAGTAATTTCATTCATAAAGATTCTCAATTCTCAATGTATCACATAACAAATCCATAAAATCACATCCCAAGATCAAAATGTATGAAACTCCAATAATGTGTACTGATCATGACGGCGCCTTCCCGCGATCCTCACTGGTACCTGAAACATATAACACAAAACAATGTAAGCACAAAAGGCTTAGTGAGATCCCCAAAATACTACATATAACACATATTAGCCACTCGAGGCTATAACTTTATGGACCCTCCGGTCCTAACTTTGTGGACCCTCTGGTCCTAACTTTGTGAACCTTCCGGTTCTAACTCTGTGAATCTTCCGGTTCTAACTCCGTAAACTATGGAACATACACAGCATGAATCACATAGAAATAATGCAGCGTATCATAATCACATAAATAACATACAAGATACTCTGTCGTATACTCTAATTACCACTCTAGGTAAAGTATAGTGAGAAGACTCACCTCGGGTAACTCGGTAAATCTCGAACTCGGTAAAAATATGGTCTAGCCTCCGCCTAATCACATGGAATAAGTACTCTAATCAATACAACTCTCTAGGCTAGACTAATCCCTCTCTTAGCACTCTCAGAAGGGTAAAAGACCATTTTACCCCTCTCATGGCTCAAAGACCCAAACATTGACCAAACCCTAAAAGTCAACAAAAGTCAACTCTCTGGGTTACGCTGCATGTACCAAACCTATACGTTAGGCGTACCCGGAAGCCTCACAGAATCGGGGAACGTGACCCCCTACGTTGCGCGTACTGGGATTACGCCTCGCGTAAGTCCCAGTTTCATGCTCCTTTGCTTTTGGGGTCTTAAATGGTTAATACACACGTCCAACTCCCAGATCTGACTACCCCTAAGCCTCTTAATCCATAAAGTTGGTGACTTTAAGCCTTTGCATGGCTATGAGAGTCACCAACACCCAAATCGTTCCACTTTAAAGCCCATAACTCAAACATGACTTCCTAATGACGACCATGCTGGGATTTTTATGGATCAACATCACACATAACACTGAAATGGGACAGATCTAGTTCCATGGAGCCCCTTTTGCTCATAAAGTCTCCACCTTTGGGACTTAAACCCTAGAAATGGACCATAAAACACCAAACCAAAATAAAGAGGAAAGTTATGAGCTTTTTACCTCTGAGTGAAGCTCCTTCCTCTGAAGAACTCAGATCCAAGCTTGAACTCCAAACCTTAGCCTCCACAAGCACCTCCCTTTCTTCTTCACTAACACATATAGGCACTTTTAGCTCGAAACACTCACACAAAAGCTTTAGGACAAAGGAAATGCTCTCTTAGGGTTGCACTCCCTGAAATGGTGGTTGAGGATAAGGCCTTAGCATTCCTTTTATAGTGCACAAGCCATAAACTCGGGTTTGCACCTGGGCCCGCTACGCCCAGCGTACCTAGGCGAGTCCGCGTCCAATTAAAGCGAATGAGTATGCCCAACGTACTCATTTGCCTTAATATTTCAATTAAGGGCTTAACTTGACTATCTTGTAAAAGGGGAAGGGTTTAAGAGCCGCACCTGAAATTCGGGATGTTACAAGTAGCTTAAAAAGATGATGTAGGATGCAGAATACTTCTTGATCCCCTTTTCAAAGTGAGAATAATAATGATTTATGAACTTAACCACTTTAAGTTTTGTATGATTGGAGAATGAGTTTTTATGGTTGAAATCAACACACTAGAGATATATAACATATAAGATTAGGAATTACCAATTTATAATTGAAAGTTCTTAACATGTGTGCAAGGGTTGTGAGATAAAAACATTGAATGTATAAAACCGAGGAGGGTATAGAAACGGTGATGTAGATGAAGATTGAATGTATAACATAATCCAATATAAGGGAGTTTTTTCTTAGGCTTAGTGGTTACCGCTCGAGTCTCGATAGAAGAACAAAAGTTGGTTGTAAGTAGTTCGATCAGTGAAGAACTATAGTCGATTACATTGATTAAAGAACCGAAGCAGCCCAGCAAGTGAAGATCGAGTGATGAGATCAGTGTAGAGAGTTCGATCGAGAGAGCATGGTGTTGAATTGTAAGTTGTAAATTTATATTTTTACTGTCCCTATTTCCCCTTTTGATATAATGGACTTGATTTTTACTTTTTTAGTTATTTAGTATTTACTTTAGCCCAAAGTCAACAATGTCAACAGGCCCATAACGCGTTATGGAAAAAAACATGAAATGGCGCACCTTACTACGTTATTTTGCCGTCAAGCTTTACAATGTCGCCTTGGTCATTTTCGGGATGGCTACCCCCCGCCTCGGCGCCATGGTGAGTTATTTAGAACCCTGATGATAGTACATTGGTCAATATGGTTGAGATACTTAAAAACTTGGAAGCACAGGTAGGCCCTTGTGCTACTAGAAGGCATGAAATTAAGAATAAGAAAAGTTCACTCCATGAAAGGAAAAAGTAAATTTGATTTTGGTTTTTTCCTCAACCTTATCTTATGATTGTAGGTTGGACTTGATAAATTCATGGATAGGAATGCATACATATCATTATAGTTAGTATTTGTAATAATTGCTTTCTCAATTTCGTAATATGATTACAACATCCCTTTTCATAGTTCGAATTGTGAGAAATGGCAAGAAATAGTTTGAACATTCAGGAATTATAGCTATAAGTTCTGAAAGATATTAAACACACACATATGCTATCTAATGAAGGTGTGTGCTCTTGAGAAGTCTAGATGAACACTTATTGAAGCACCACGTATCAGAAATCTGAACTTTAGTAAGAAAGTTAATAGTATTGATTTCTGGAAGTCCAGTTGATTTCTGGATACATGTCATAGCTAGTGAGAGCATAATTGTTATATTAGTGGGAGCATAATTGTTATGCTAAGTATTACAGGTTGGCAATACTAGTCGTAGGAAACAAAGATTTCAAATTTGCAAAGTTTGGTTATTGTTTCGCTATAAAAGGATTTAAGGGAGATGACACTCATACTTCATTTCAAAACTAAAAGTTTAGATTTAAAGGATGTAACAAAACTTGGTCATGGGCATATATGAATATCATGGGAAATTCAATATGTATGGAAATATTGTAGCAAGACACTGATAAAAGTATCATGTATTTATGTGAGACATTATGTGTTGAATCCCATATGTCTTGGATATTGAATTGATTACATATGCTTTAATATTCATTTGTTCTGATTTCCCAAATGCCTAGTTTACAAGTCGGTTGCACATTGATGTATGTAAATGCACCAATAACTTGGTGTTATAAAACATATTGTTGTGTGTGATTTGATGAGTAAGTACAAGAAAGCATATGAGTCGAAGTTTATCTGTTCCTTTTACCCTTATAGGGATAAAAGCAATATATGTGGGTTCCTCGATGATTTAGTAATGACAACCCTAAGTGCTTGGAGCTAGAAACATCTCTCTCAAGTTCTCCTTTGTCCTAGGTGTGTTGTGAACCATTTGAGGCATCACACTTGGGGTGCTAAGTTCTTAAAGGCCAAATACAACAAGTTCTACAAGCTACATAAATAGGTAAAGTACTAACTAGTATTTTATGTTGTTTATGTCAATTGTGTTCTATTTGTAGGCTTAATTCTTTGGAAACAATATTGCATGTATAATTAGAGAAAACATATATCCAAAGCATTTAGGGTTGTATGTGCACCATAGGATGTTGTAGTATACTAAAACCCAACAGTGGTATCAATGGCATGGGTTGTTTTCTATTATATTGATGCAAATGTTTGATTTTAAAAGTTGAAAAGAAAAAAAAAAAGAAAAAGAAAAAGAAAGAAAAAGAAAAAAAAAACATGAAGTTTGTCAAATTTTAAGATAATTACTTGATTTTATGAAAAACTAATTATTTGTAAAATTTGAGTCATTTTACTACAAAAGTTGAATTAGGTCAATATATTTAAAGATAGAATGATATGATTATTTTATTAGTTTTAGGAGTTTGATCTAAATGATTTTAAGGAGTTACAAATTTTTTCATAAAATTTTGGAACTCAAAAGTCTTTTTTAAAAGTTATGATCTTAAGAGTTTTGAAACTTCCATAAGTTATGGGTGTGAAAAGTCTCATTCATTAACTCTTTAAGTTATGAATTTCAAGAGTCTTCAAAGGTTACAAAATTTGTAATAAATGGATTTGAAGAGTTTCATAACTTGCCCTCAAGTTATGGAACTTGGAAAGTCTCTTTTATGGAATTCTAAAAGTTTTCAAGAGTTACAAAACTTGCCCTCAAGTTTTGGAATTTGAAAAGTTTTTTTATGAGACATTGAATTCTAAAACTAAAGTTATTTAAAGAGTTTTCAAAAGTGTAACTCATGGATTCATAACTTAATAATAAATTAAATAGTTTCAATTTTGTTTTAGCATCTTGATGTTTTGAATAATTCATATTACATATTTATGGACTTTATTAACAGTTAATTAAAGTGTTTAATTAAAAGAGAATTAATAATTCCATAATGACATGGTTTAAGTTTAATTAAATTAAGAGTATAGTTTAATTAATAGATTAAACCACTTTGTATTTTAAAAGTTTAAAATACACCCTTATACTATTATAATATTAAAAGTTTAATATATTATATGTATAAGTAAAAAGTCGGTCTTACCGTTAGTAGGCATCATTCACGAAGCCGATCTATAAGGGGGTATAAGGTTACTGCCTATAAAATGGCGGTTTGATGGGTGTCCACTCTCACCCACCGCTTCCTTGACTGGTGGAGGGTCGTTAGCTGAACGGGTAGGATAGAACATTAATTCTCATTAAAAGTATAATGAAAGTAACAAGTAACTAAACACTTATAAATTCCCAATCTTAATTACTTAGGAAAAATGTGAATTTGGTGCTAACCCATAAAATTGCACTTTTCACCTTGTTAAGTCGTTAGTGGAGCGCGTGTGGTTAACGGGCACACTAATATATGACTGATAGTGTGTGGTAAAGGGTAGCTTGATGTTAATCATAGATCAATGGAGCGTGTGTGGTTAACCGACACATTGATTAGGTGATCTGTAACATTAAGTGTACCAAGCTAATTTGCATGGTTATTCACACCTTGTTTGTCATCCTCGGCATCGCAGTCACAAACTTGAAGGGCATAATCGAGATTTAAACATGTCATTGAAAAGTTCAAAGAATATCAAAAGATCTAGGAATTTCAATTCATTTAAAACTTAATAATCAATTTCGTTTGACATGGTGGAAATTGGTAAATCGTCATTTACCTACCATTAAATTTTTTGCAATTGGATTATGGCGTCCCTCTTCCGAATTGTAAAATATTGTGTTGGGTACTAGCCTTAATATTTCATTTTGGGAGTTATATTAAGGACTTAAATCAACTAAACTTGAATTTCTCCCTGTAGATTTCTAGTTTTGACAACTATGATCTTCCCGAATCTTTTAGAAAAAGTTTTCCTCGTGAAGATGATGTTCCCCGAAATCATACTTTGCTTCATCCACCTCCTCTAATAATTCTCCCTGACCCACATGTTCGAAGACTTGAAAAGTTCAAGGTCACTCAAGCCCTATTGGAAAGCAAACAAGAAGATGGAAAGTTTGTATGTGCTCACGTCTTGGACATGAAGCTGTATATTGACAGGCTAGGAATGTTGGGCGTCGTGTTCCCAAGGAAGTTGGCTGTTGACTTGGTTCTTCATTCACTTCCCAAGTCATATTGTCAGTTTGTTAAAAACTACTATGTGACAGATCACGACATGACCCTTATCGATCTTACCTATTTGCTAATTGTTGTTGAATCAGAAATGATTTGGGGCACTGGTAAAACAAATTTGAATGGAAGATCAATTTCTCAAGCTTCCATGGACATTAAAAATGGAAACATTGGAAGTCCAAAAAAGATTTCAATTTCTAAGGGAAAGGGAAAGGCTAAGTCCAAGATTGTCTCATGTGTTGATGCGAAAGAAACCATTTGTTTTTACTGCCATTTAGAGGGGCATTGGAAGCGAAGCTGTCCTGACTACCTGAGAGATCTAGGAGATGGTAAAGTCAAAATGTTTGAATCTACTTCAGGTAAGTCCACTATCTAACTCTATTAAGTTCCTATTTGGACATTCTTAATACATGATGTAATGTAATTACATTTTGATGTTTTGTAGAATCGAAGAAAAGTAAGGAAGCTTAAAGGAAGAGTAAGTTGATTCTAATCGCAAAGAGATGGATTTCGATCGCATGGCTCGATGATCATAATTTTGAGCAGCTGCTTAAGAGTTATGATAGATTGCTTAGGAATAGATAACAACACAGTTTTCATTTGTATTTGCATTGTAAGGACAAGTTTTCCCCACTTTCATAAATAAAGAAAGATTTGGAATTTTATCTTATTTTAAATTTCCTTACAATGGCATTTGTGAGAAATTGTTGCTTATATGTTTCCATTGACAGCAATATTGGCAAATGGATTTGATTCTTTCATTTGTGGTAGTGTCAAAATTTACCAAATAAGGAAAGATTCTCATCACCCAAGTTTCAATTGTCTAGAAACTTAGGATCATGCAACTTATATTTTGTGATGAATGAGAACCTTTGCTTTGGGAAATTAAGACTAATTCCTTGTTCACATGAATATGTGAGTCAAGTGAAGGACTAGGAGATTGGGTACACTTGGTTGTGTGCTGGTCAGGTCCACTACAAAGATCGATAAGACTATTTGTCATGATTTACTAAAAGTTAGTAGATATGGTTATGCTTACAAGTTTAAGTATAATACTGAAACATTGGAAAAGTTTCAATATATGGCAAAACGAATGAGAAGAATCAGATTAGGCAGAAAGATAAAAGTTTCTCCAATCTGAAAAGATGTGAGAGTACTTTAGTATCATGTTTTATGATCATCTTAATGATTATGGAAAACCATATCACAATTGATCCTCTAAGGATATCTTAGTACATTTGTATGGCTAAGAAGAGGAATCGTGAATTGTTGAAATTGTTAAATCAAGAAGATGAGTCATACTTCGTCCCAAAACAAGTCTTAAAGTCATACTTTAAGATTGTGCCTTGAGTGACATAATCTTCAGAAGGTTTAAAACATTCACCAAATGTTGAGTAAAATGTTTTTGCTCTTGTACATTTGAAATTGGTAAGTTGTGATGTCTTGGTAAGGACAAAGACCAACTAAGACCAATTGTGTGAAGTGTTTGTCTTGATAAGAATCCGCACTAACTCTTGAATATTTGTTTTGTCAAGGAATGGTTCATGAAAAGAGAATCTTATATGTCAAGAGGGTAGCGGGAGTCTTAAAGATCTTGAAAAAGTTTCAAGAACTAATCAAGAATAAAACCTATTATTTATCACTAGCACACGACATGAGGTTTGCAACTTATAGTGTTGACATATTCTTGTTTTTGTGCCCATTCTAGTTAAAAGTTGACTATGCATGTGAGTTCTATGAGTTATTAATTGTTTGCATAAGACAAAGCACCTGGATCAATGAAAGTTTCATTGATCAGTATGGGTGAGCTGCTTAACAACTTGGAAGACATGGTAGGCCCTTGTGCTACCAAGTGGCAGGAAATTAAGATTGAACAAGTTCAGTCCATATGAGTTTGGATTTGTCACAAAACTTGTCTTATGATTATGGTTTGACAAATTCACATGGATAGGAACACATACACCATAAAATCTAAGTATCATAAGGTTTCTCTCCAATTCATGAAAATGATTGTGAGGAAACGCTTTCACTAAGTAGATTATAAGGAGATAGCAATTGTGATATTTGCATTCTCAAATTCGATTATGATTACGACATCCCTCTTCATAATTCGAATTGTGATAAATGAAAAAGGTTTAAACATTTGAGACTTATTGTTGTAAGTTCTAAAATTGTTTAGACACACATGTGAGCTATCTAAGGAAAGGTGTATGAGTTTAAGAAGCCTAGATAAAGTGTTAACGAAGCATCTCGTATCAGAAATATGAACTTTGGTAAAAGTCAATAAGTATTGATTTCTAGAAGTCCAGTTGGTTTCTGGGTACATGTCAAAGCTAGTGGGAGGATAAGTGTTATGCAAGTAAGATAATAATTATTATGCTAGGGGGAGCATAATTATTATGGTAAGTGTTGCAAGTTATCAATGTTAATTATAGAAAACAAAAGTTTCAAATCACAAAGTTCTAGGGTTTGAATAGTTGTTTTTCTACTATTAAGGGAGAGGAATTCATACTTCATTTCAATTCTAAAAGCTTAGATTGAAATTTTAATCAAGTTTAGTCAATATATATATATATATATATATATATATATATATAGATGTTATGTTGAAAAGATTCAACATAAGGAAATTCTATATATGGAAATATTACAGCAAGAGATTGGTAAAGTATCACGTCTTTATGTGAGACATTATGGATCGTATCCCATATGCTTTGGGTATAGGGTCGATTGCATATGCTATAATATTTATGTGTTCTGAATTTTCCAAATGCCTAGGGAATTAAGTGGGAAAATGGACTAGAATAGGATATAACTAAAATGGTTAAGCAATTGTAGAGGACAATTTGAGATTTACCAAAGATTGGTTGCTTATGGACAGTTGGAAGTATAGTGTAAACTTTGGAAGGACCTTGTTGGCATACTCTGAGAAGAGGTAACTCATGTTCAGAAGTGATAGTCAAAATGGGAATATGGAAATGTCTCCATAAGTGGAAGTTATTCTTCAAATATGTGTAAGATTAGAAAACTTAATGCAAGAAGGGTGTTCAAAGGTATGTACTTTGAATGTGAGACTTAGTTTCCATGGAATTTCTCTCCACTGGAATACTTTGTAATGTTTGTTGCCAAGTCTCTGTGAATTTTGTGCATAGTCATTACAAGAGGGTCATTGCATATACGTTTAGAATCTAAACAGATTAAAGTAAATGGCAAGAATTTGGTATTCTTACATTTACGGTAGAGATTTGGAATTGTGAAATCAGTTTCATTGAAGATGTGTTCAATTGATCTATTTCCCAAAGAAATAACCATAGGAAAACATAGTGTGCATGCTTGGAGCATGAGATAACTATTGTTTTAATTCAAGTATTAAGTTGATTAATCGAAAAATTATACAATGAATAATGTGTAATCAATATGGTGATTAAATAAAAGGTGTTTTATTTATATTCATAAGTTCTGAGACATTATTGGATTCGATTATTCTTGTGTTTCACTTTGCATGTTTTGACTTCCCAAATAACTAGGTTATTCAAACCATCCACAGTCGATCATACTTTGGAAGTAGGTATTGAGGCAAGACTGTCATGAATCTGACTGTAGATTGTCTAGGTGTTTTAGACATAGCACAAGTTTGTTGCAGTATTCATGTGTACTCCTGGAATAAGATTCGAGTACTGGATTAAACTCACGCTCATCTGAATCACTTCATGGATTTCATTACGAGTGATTGGTGAGACGATAATATTTTATATTCTTGAAACCAAGACATGTGAGTTGTAGTTTACAAGTCGGTTGCACATTGACGTATGTAAACACACCAATAACTTGCTGTTATAAAACATATTGTTGTGTGTGATTTGATGAGTAAGTACAAGCAACCATATGGGTCGAAGTTTATCCGTTCCTTTTACCCTTAGAGGGATAAAAGCGATATTTATGGGCCCCTCGATGATTTAGTGATGACAACTCTAAGTTCTTGGCTAAGCCTGGACTGATTTGATTTGTTCAATTAGTCAGTCGTCATAAATTGGAAATCGGGAAACAGCAGATGGACAGAGAGAATGATTAGAATCCATGTCTTGGTCCATACGATCTCTATAATGGAGGAATATATGATCCCTTATCTAATGGACGCGTCATTGACTGGGTCAGAGTTCGACAGCGAATTTTAAGAGCTACGATTGCTAGTCAGGATTTTCTAGTTGTACCTGCAATAATAGTCATTAGACTTATCCAAGTGTGAGACTATTGGATTAGGTGTCTAAGCCCATAACTATAATTGGTATGTTAGTGAACTGAGAGTATCATGGTCCATTTCGGGTTGCATATCACCAGGACAATTTGATAGGATTGATACTTGAGTAAGAGGTTACTCATGACTTCTTAATATATTATAAGTTCTAATATATTAATATGAAATCATATTATTTAATTAGTATTGATCAAGAATTAATTAAGAATTAATTATGTGATCAAAAGAGACTAATTAAATATATGGGGATTGATTTGGTAAATCAATGATTCTTATAGTATGTGCCAATTGTTATTTAGGATGGGCTAAACCAATATAGTAGTCCATGGATAGTCCATGGTGGTTTAACCCATGGAGACTAAGTAATATGAAAGGTCATGGGCATTAGGGTTTGCATGGATGTAACCCTAGACTTTGCCACACTATAAAAGGACTCCCTTAGCACCCAAAATCGACCACTAGAGTTCTTGGAGCTCATTAGAGCCGATTTTGGAGCTAGCAACATCTCTCTCAAGTTCTCATTTGTCCTTGGTGTGTTGTGAACCATTTGAGGCATCACACTTGGGGTGCTAAGTTCTTAAAGGCCAAATACAACAAGTTCTACAAGCTACATAAAGAGGTAAACTCATACCTAGTATTTTATGTTGTTTATGTCAACTGTATGCTAGTTATAGGCTTAATGCTTTGGAAATAATATTTCATGTATAATTAGAGAAAACATAGATCCAAAGCATTTAGGTTTGTATGTGTTGATGGGTTTTGAGCAAAAGAACATCGTATGTGCACATGCAAAACCTTAAAGCTTTGGATCTAGGTTTCTCTATTGTACATGCAAATTTATCCAAAGCTCATAAACCCTAATCTAGCATACTTTGAAATTGAGATTTATAACAAAACAAGTTTAAATGATACCTTTCAATAGTTGCAAGAATCTTCAATCTTCAATAGGCTTAGTGCCACAAGTGTAACACCTCTAATGGCTCACAAACACCACAAGCAAGAAGATGATCTAGAAAAGAGAAGCAGAGAGGCACAATTTTGGCTATAGTAACTCTAGGGTTTCTTGGTGTAGCCGAAACTGAAGCCCTGGGGTTCCTTATATAGCTGAGCTGCTAGGGTTTTAGTCAAAACCCTAATTTGATGACTTAGGCTCTAAGCAGATTAAGAACCTTCTGGAATAAGGCCCCTTGGACGAAATTAGAATGGTCCTACACTCTAATTTTCGTCCCCCTTATATCCATAAGGATTCACAGCCCAAAATCAATTATCTTATAATTGACAGTTCTAGTCCCCTTTATTTAATTAATCTCTTTTAGCCACAGAATTAATTCTTAACTAATTCTTGACCAATATTAATTAAACTATATGATTTCTCCTTTAATATATTATTCATATAATATATTTTTAAACCATAATAACCTCTCTTTCTCCATAAATCATCATGTCAAGTTGCTATGGTGAAGGCAACCCAAAAGGACCATGCACAACCGGGTCAAGTACATACCAAATATAGTTACGGGCTTAGACACTAATCCAACAGTCTCCTACTTGGATAAGTCTAGTAACTATAAATGCAAGTACGACTTCAGGATCCGATTAGCAATCGTAGCTCTCAAAGACGATTTCGAACTCTGATCTTATCAGTAACCTCTCCTTTAGATAAGGGATCGTATAATCCTTTGTTCTAGATATCTTGCGGACAATTACATGGAACATGGTCATACTTATTGTCCAGTAGTTTGTTCCTCGATCTCGGATTCGTCTGACATAGAACTTGATTGATCACATCAATTCGGTCCTGACCGGTCCCGACAGTCAAACCAAATCATCGAGGGGCCTAGATATCGCTTTTACCCTCTTAGGATAAAAGGAACAAATAAACTTCGAATTATATGCATTTACTATTCACTCGTCAACTCATGCACAACAATGCATTTTATAACATCAAGTTACTGATGCTTTTACGCATTATCAATGCATAACCAACTTGCAAACAAGAAACCATATATCTAGGTTAACTATATGATATTATCGTCTTGTGATCACTCGTGATAATAAGCGTGGGTTTAATCCAATGCTTAATACTTATTCATAAGCACTCATGAACGTTGTAGCAAACTTTTTCTATGTCTAATACACTTTAGACAATCTACAAACCAATACATGACAATCTTCTTTCGTACCTACTTCCAAAGTATGAGCGACTATGGACTGTTTGAATAATCTTATTATTCAGGAAGTCAAAACATGCAAAATGAAACAATAGGTAAACAATTAACATAAGACAGTGACTTTACTTATAAATAATACTCATTTATTTAATCATCAAATGTTAATTACAGTTTATCTATTACACGTTTCGAAACTATCTAATCTAAACTAATATCGTCCTTCAGCCCAATGCTCATAGCATGCTGCAAGTGCTTAACCTTACTCAGTCCCTTCGTAAGGGGATCTGTTGGGTTATCTTCTGATGATACTCTCTTCACTACGAGGAGTCTCTCTTCCACCTGATGTCTAATAAAGTGATATTTTCAGTCGATATGTCGAGATCTGCCATGATCCCTCGGTTCCTTGGTCAAGGCAACCGATCCTTCATTATCACAAAAAATCTTCATAGGCTCCTTTATGGCTGGCACAACTCCAAGGTCTCCAATGAAGTTCTTCAACCATATCGCCTCCTTTGACGCTTCGCTCGCCACTATGTACTCTGATTCACACGTTGAATCAGCTACAGTCTCCTGCTTGGAACTTTTCGAAGTCACTGCTCCCCAATTCAGGGTATAGACCCAGCCCGACTGAGAGCGGTAGTTGTCTCGATCGGTCTGAAAACTGGCGTCATTATACCCTCGCACCCTTAAGTCATCACTCCCACCGAGGACTAGAAACCATTCCTTGGTCCTCCGAAGGTACTTCAGAATATTCTTGATTGCGGTCCAATGTGCTCTGCCAAGGATCCCTGATATCTGCTGACCATGCTTAAAGCGAAGGCCACATCAGGGCGAGTACAAGTCATAGCATACATGATCGAGCCAACTGCGGAAGCGTAAGGTACTTGGCTCATCTCTGCTATCTCAACTTCGGTACTCGGGCTTTGTGTCTTACTCAACTTGGCATTACTTTGGATTGGTAACTCCCCTTTCTTGGAATTCTCCATACTAAAACGCATTAGTACCTTGTCTAAGTAAGTATTCTAACTAAGTCCTATTAGTCTTTTACTCTTGTTTCTCACTATCCTTATTCCCAAAATATAGGCAGCCTCTCTGAGGTCCTTCATCACAGGAAGGAGAAAGTGTGACCGTGCACCTCCTTATATCTTTATGATTTGATTTTGGGATACTCTGACATGAAACCATTTTGAAAACAAATTTGTAATAATTATTGGTTCTTAAATGATTTAAAAAGTTTTAAATTGACATGATTTTAATGGGTGTTACATATAGTCGGCATGCCATGATCACCTCATGTGAATTGACATCAACATGAATTGGCACAATTTGTCCACTCCCAATACGTACAATCAATGCTACCAAACATTCTTGGAAAACCATGTATAGTTTGATGTGCAACATACTTGACATCACTTCTAGTCAGCTTCCGCAAGTATATCTTACCGTAAAGCTCCACAACATACTTACAAAACAAATATGCACATTCTCGACCTGTCATCTCAGACATTTTCAGATACTCGTATGATGCGTATGCGGTGATGTTGTATAACAATTATCGAAATACGGTTGTACATTTTTATATCGTAGTAAAATCACGTTTACCACACACACAGTCTCTCTCTCTCTCTCTCTCTCTCTCTCTCTCTCTCTCTATATATATATATATATATATATATATATATATATATATATATATATATATATATATATATATATATAAACCTCTTAATTATCTGTCAAATATCTATCTATACGTACAAATAATTTTATACTAATAATATTCTTCGAATTTCTCTTGGTCGTATAAACAACTAGGAGTAAAGTAATCACTTACCAGATGTTCGTTTGTCGCGATACGATCCATGTTGATCGAAGATCTAGTCATCTTTTCGACATTTGAACTTTTGGCTTCTTGATGCAACATTTCGTTTGTCGTTGAACGTGTAAATAAACAAATCATCATAATCATCAAATGAAGAAGAAGAAAAAGATAAAAATTATTCATCTTTTAATAATATATTTGTAGCGTGGAATATGTATAAAGATGTTGGCATTTATAGGTAAATATAACATGGTTTAAATATTAAAAAAAAAAAAAAAAAAAAAAAAAAAAAAAAAAAAAAAAGAATACAGTATATATTTTTATACCATTAGTCAAATATGTAACCGTTTTTATCGAACCAATCAAAACTTCCGTCTTTCGTCTTTTAAACACTCCAAACCACAAGATGTCCACACCCCAAGAGGCAAGAGAGTGGTGCTCACACACGGACTATGTGTGCCACGTACGTCGATCTTCACAACTAGAATTACTACCACACCGAGTAGCCTAACCAAGAACATACACGTAACTTTTTCCCGAGAGCATATAGTACAATCAATAACCATTTAAACATAATGCAAATAAATGTTAGCTTTTCTTTAGGCAAATTTAAAATAAAGTTTCTAACATGAGTGTGTATTATAATTTATAACTTCAAACAACTTTTGTTTTTTTTCGAACCTGTCATACATCAATTTATATGTTATCAATTCGATAGTATTTTTCGTAAGTATAACTACTATAAATACAAGTAGACATCTAACACAATTATCATATCGAATAATAAAAAGAATCACATAATGGATTAACAACCACAAGTATTATATATTATATATTATATAACAATATTCTATCTTCATATCATCACAATGGTATCAACCCTTTAAAATAAACAAAACGAGTCAACTCATTCACACCAAACTCTTATATAAACATCGAGTAATTAAACTCGTGCCAACTATTTTGTGTTAAATGAGCATTTGAAGAATTTATAAAACAGACAAAATTCTTAATTATTTAGTCAACTTTAGCCAAAAATGAAAAGATTATTAATTTTAACTGCAGCTATATATATATATATATATATATATTAGAGCCATAGTTGGCTGTTTTTTATCTATAGGGCTAAAATATATAAACCCCAAAATTTGTAAATAACTTTTATTTTTAAACTTTTCAGTTGAAGAAATCCCCTCTATTATCTCTAATGGCTCATGAACAATATTCTTCCAAAAGTTTTATAAGTTATGTAAATATTTCATGTTGTATTTGTTTTTAAAAGGTTTTATACATCAACGATATGTTTATATATAATTTTTAGATGAAATCGCATTTAATAGAAGTTAAAATCACATGTAATATATGTTAAATCAAAGGTGTTCTAATCACACTTGTGAATGTACAAGTAGTGATTAACACCTTCTACATTAATGACATGTACATTCGCAAAATAAATAAATAAATTTGCAAGTCAAGCAAGAGGAGATAACACAGAGCTTTTAGCCATTTGTGATTCCATTTTATTTTTATTTTTTGAAATATCATATTTTTTTATGCCTACACATTATTGGGTCGGATATGGATCGAAAATGAATTGAATCACAAATGATATAACTATTTTTTTTAAATGAATTATTTTGGTTAAAATTGGCTAAGTAATTAAATATTTTAGTTGTATTTATAATGCTTATTTAATTATAGTTTCAAAGTAATTTCAAATGTCAAAAGAAGAAATGACGATATTTGTGTAATTTAAACAATTGAAAAAAAATAAGACGACAGTTTCTTTGGAGTGGAAAAAGAGATGACAAGAAGATTTGCTGGATCGTGTGGAATAAAATTTTGTTTTGAAAAAACATTGTGTTCTTGTTGATGCAAGTACGAGAGTAATGATCAATTCTTTACTTGCAAAATGGTGGTGGGGGCTTAAGACGAATATAATGCATTACGGTGTCAGGTTGTTAGTTAGATCCATAAATGGAATAGACATGATTTTACTAGATTGGCTAAATCAAGTTACTCTGATGCATGGAAAGAAATATCAAAAATTGATGTTGATTTTAAAGATTTTAATTTGGAATTAACTCGGTTATTTGAATGAAAATATAAGTATAAATTTTGGAGAGACGTTTGGAGTGACATGAAACCTTTAAAACTCTTGTTCCCTGGTCTTTATTCTACTATGAGTTCCAAAATGTGTTATGTTGTTATTGGTACTCGTGGAGAAACTATATAGTAGTTTAGAGTTGGAACCAGTGTCGACCCCTTACATCCACAACTGAAACTCAGCAGTGTAACGTCCTAATTTCCGTTAGTAATTCAGGAAATGAGTTTATTAATTAATGCGAATAACAATATAATTCAGGATAAAAAGTTTAAAATTTATATCAGTGAATAAAACGAATAAAAGGCATCCGATAAATATTAAGTGGTTAAATAATAAATAAAGAAAATAAATACATAAATAAATGATAATAATAATAATAATAATAATAAGTGTTTGAAAAGCAGTGTAACCACAATAACACCACCATTAATTACCAACAGGTGGTGGTGATATGAAAGACTCAAATTTTCAGTTTTGGCATCATAAAAAGCTTAAGGGGTTAAGATAGAAGCGTAACCCTAAAATATACTAAAGTTAACGTTTCATGTTTAAACCATAGTTTTATGTCTTCATTAAGTCATGCTTTAAGTCATTTGAATTCATTAATACATCTGGATAACCTAATATGTAACCAATTATTTTGTTTAAAATGTTAATACTAAAGCTTACCCATTAAGTCCTTAATGGGACACCAAAAATGACTTAAAAGCTATTATGACCAATCTTTCAAATCCTGCCCTTCAACTTCTAAAATTCGTACAAGGCAATCAGAATACCTAAAAATCATGAGACTTAGTTTTCTAGAAACCTTAGTGTGTCTAATTTCTGAAAAATTTGAATCACTTTTTGTAATTCCAACTCTTTGAGGAGTAAAATGGTCAATCTTCTAAGAATGGAATGTGTTATCACAGATTTCATGCATTGTCTTATAAAAATCATCATAAATTCATTAGAACTCCAAATTCCAAAATTCAAAAGAATGTAGTTATATATGGATGTCTAGTTTCCTACATAGCAAGGGATTGATTTAATTCCTAGGAGATTTGTTCAGTTATTCAAAGAGTGCAGAGTGGTCTGGAAAGCTATTGAAATTTACATCACCTTGTGACGTGCATAATTAATTCTAAAAAATTTCAATTCGTCAAAAGTTTGAGGATACGGTTAGGGTATAATGTCTATTATACCATGAATTTTTCCTAAGATTTAAATTTTAATCCTCCTAGAGTAAAAGTTACCACCTTTGCATGTGTGTCCATAAAGTAACAACTCAAAATGGATAGCTTGTAAAATTAATATAAAATCAACCAAAAATTGTTAAAATGAGATTTTTATATTCCTGTAAATCTAAGATAGGGAACTATATGAATATAATATTATAATAACCTAATCATGACGTTAAAGTTAAGAACTTAGGTCCCGAACAGAACACTATAATCAAAGAAAAGTTAAAGTAATGCAAAGATATGTATTTTAAAGTATAGTTATGAAGCACAAGTTAAGTAAATGTTATAAATATGGTGTAGGTGCTCAAAAAGGAGGAGGTTCATTTATCTATCGCAACTAGAGTGGTTCAAGTTATCAAGAGAGGTGAGTTACACTAACTTGCTTATTTTGTTGACTTTGCCTATGTACGTGTATGTTGTCCACAGTTAGCCTAATCTGATAGAGTAGACAAGGATATGTTTTTTTACCATGATAGACCCTTTATGGGAAGTGTTTGAGGTTTGAATGATCATGATAGATCCTTCGGGGGAAGTGATTAGTCATCAATATGGTAGTGTCTAAGATACAACCTTTGAGGGAATCAAT
Source organism: Lactuca sativa (assembly GCF_002870075.4). Taxonomy (NCBI): domain Eukaryota; kingdom Viridiplantae; phylum Streptophyta; class Magnoliopsida; order Asterales; family Asteraceae; genus Lactuca; species Lactuca sativa. Next base: position 308,987,250 of record NC_056626.2, on the reverse strand, counting down.
CTATTGATGTAGAGTTGGTACCAACAGTATGTGTTAGGAATATATGTGTTATATGTATAATATATGAATATTATATGAATATTATGTGAATGTACATGTCATGTGTGGGTAAATGATGGATATAATGGGTGAGTAATGTGTATGTTCACTAAGCGTTTTTCTTACACGTTGTTATTTAACATTTTAGGTTCATCAGGTTTTAATAAAGGAAAAAGACGGGTGTGACTGCAAGTGACATTCTCTAAAGGACTTTTATGAAAACTATTATGTTGTGATTTTAAACCTGGGATGTTTTCTGCTTTCGCAATGTTCTTAGAAATATATTATTTTATAAGATTTGTTGAAGGTTTTTAAAAACTTTAATTATATTTTGAAAAAGGGTAACGACTATTTTACTTGTGTTTATATATATATATATATATATATATATATATATATATATATATATATATATATATATATATATATATATTGTAACATTCAAAAAATACGAGCCAAAAATTTCGTTTTTAAAACATATACTTTGCAAAACATTAGAAATAAAACATTCACCGATCATATCATTTCATAAAAGACGTTGCATGTCTAGAAACCATTTTATAAAACATAACAATGTCAGAGTACAAATCCCCAGGAAGATCTCATAGTGCGGAATACAAAGCATGTATGTGATGTGCCGCTACCGCGCCGGCTCCTTCCCCTTCGAAGAAGAGGTACCTGAAACCAAAACTATAAACCGTAAGCACGAAGCTTAGTGAGTTCCCCCACTGTACCACATACCAAATAACCACACAACATACATATATTGTCAGGCATTTCTGGGTGCCCGACCTACCCCTTCGGTCCTCTCGACCGGATACTGACTAGCATATCTGGGTGCTAGTCTCCCCTTCGGTCCTCTCGACCGGATGCTGACTAGCATACCTGGGAGCTGATCTCCCCTTCGGTCCTCTCGACCGGATGTTGGGGATTATTTAACCCCTACCACTACCACATAACATGTATCACATAATCTATCTAGCATGGTTGGGCATGACTGCCCCTTCGGTCCTATCGACCGGTAACTTGGGGACTATCTCCCCTACTGTCACTAGCACATAGCATCATATCATACTAGCACATAAACATAACATAGGTAGTAGCCACCCTAGATGAATATCACAGAGACAATCATCTAATCCTACAACTCCTACTAGTGGACCGGCATTGTGGCCTTAGACCCACTGCTACTGGAAGGTAACTCACCTCAAAATAGCTGCTGATCTGCGTGGGAACTGACTGCCTTCTGCTGCTGCTGCCCCGGAAATCCTCCGGCTATAATTCCCACAAAACACTTAATCAAATACTGCTAACCGACCTCAGGGTAAAATGACCATCTACCCCTAACCAAGCCAAGAGTCAAAGTCAAAGTCAACTTCCAGTTGACCCGACTCGCCGATTTGGCTCGCCAACTCGTCGAGTCCCTATCCATTCGATTGACCATAATCCCATCTCTACTCGTCGAGTTAGGCATTGACTCGACAAGTTTTCCTTCTAAACTGGTGTCCAATAGTCCTTCATCCTACTCGCCGAGTTGTATGAACTTAGACGTCTAGAATATGGACTCGCTGAGTCCAGAATATGGACTCGCCGAGTCGCCAACTTAAACATGTTCATATCCCGGCTCTACTCGGCGATTCGGGCCTACAACTCGCCGAGTCCAAGGCTAAAATTCAAAATACTTAGAGATTTAGACATACACTCGTGTGTTTAAACTCAAAAGGCTCAAAGTTTTTAAAAAAGTTTTCAAATAAAGATTTAAAAAAGACAAAAAAAAAAGTAAGTTAACGTTTGAGAAAGAGAAAGAGTATGTCAAGTGTGTAGTCATCCGGAGCTCAAAGGGTAGTGAGCCACTTACTCACTACGTAGTGCATCGGATAATAAATATGCTCATTTGTTAAAATTCACCCCAACTTCCATTTCTTACATCCCCCTGGAAAAAAAATTATTCAATAAATGGTGTCCTAAATTCAAACTTAAGAAGCGTTCATATTTTCCAATTTGTGAAAATCTAACATCTGAATCCTGAGGTATGAGTTTCATTTATGTTTGAAAACCTGGTTGACTACGACATGGTGATGGTATCACCATGATGTGGCAAATTGGTTTGAAACTGCGCATCTTGAATGGGTGTAACGACGTGGTACTAAGTTGGCCACGACATGGCAACCATTTTGGGCCAAACCCTAATTTCTGGACTTTAAGCCCTATTTAAAGGAAGTAAAGACTAGGGTTTCCTCCACCCTCGCCCTCCATCTCCTTCAAATGACTCCTTGTCCAAAACCTAACCCTTTTGAAGCTTTTGTGCTCATTTTGCAAGTTCTTAGTGGTTTTGAAGGAAGAAGAAGAATAAGAGTTGGTGCCTTGATTCAGCAAACAAACTTCCCCTTTACTTGTGTGCATCTTCTGGATTCTTTATAAGTCCTCAAGTTTCCATTTGTTGATAATTTTCTCTATAGATCTAGGTTTTATGTCATATTATGGTCCCTTTTATGTAGTTTGTATGGGTTGAAGAGATAAAGTTTGCAACTTTATGGTTTCTCTATGTCCCAAGAGCATTATATCTCGTAAATCTGAAGTCAACTTTGGACAGTTGACTTTGACCATTGACTTTAAGTGTTGACTTTGACTTTAAGTTGACTTTTGTTTATGTACAAATTTTAGAGCATAGACTAAAGTTGGACATTGTTTGATTCAATAGGTCTCTTGTAGCACCGGTAGCATGAATTTAAGATGTGGTGTGGCCGATTTCGTGAGACGGGTGAGTCTTCTCGCTATACTGTGTAGGATGCTAGTTGTCTTTGTGACTCTTGCATGTGTATGTTGGGTTGGGCCTATTTATTATATGTTGGGTTGGGCCCAATTATATGTTGGTTTGGCCCATTTGTATGTATGTTGGGCTAGGCTCATTTACATGTTGGGTTGGGCCCATTTGTATGGTATGTAGTATTTTGGGGAACTCACTAAGCTTTGTGGTTATGGTTTGTGGTTTAAACATTTTCAGGTACTTCCAGTTCTAAGGGGAAGGGCCTGACTTGACTGCACAACATCCCTTTATGATTTACGCATTAACAATCATTTTACTCTAATGATTTTGATACATTTATACTATGATGGTTTTGAGACACATGATGTATGGTTTGATGCTTTTAAAAATGAAAAAAAAATTATCATTATTTTTGGGATATTACAGAAAAAAGATAGGATTTTTGTAACAACTTAATCCAGGTTAATAAGTCATAAAGGTCAAATATTGACCTGTGTTTTCAAAGAGATCAGATCGAAGAGTGTCATGTGAGTATTCAAAGCTATAAGAAGACTAGGGATTCGACAACATTATGTTTATATAAATTTTCTTGATTTGTTTTAAAAAAATACCAAATTAAAGAATAAAATTTTGAAAAGAGTTGATTGATGGTGATTTATGGCAGGAGAATGAGTGGCAGATCTCGTTGGGGGTGAAAAAAAGATGAGAATGAGAGAGTACCTACACTCAAAGTACAAAGGGATGATGATGGGTGATTTCAAAAGGAGGCGGTGGGAAAAGGGAGGTATTTACCGAATGAAGGAGTGGTTCACAACGAAGATGATAAACAATGGAGCCCACATCTTCTTCCCTTCTACAACTGATACAGATTTCATGGAGTTGAAGGGTTCTTTTTACTTTTTCTTTGAGAGAGGGAGAGGTACCCATTTATTTTTAATATTTATTAAATATTTAAAAAATATATTAAAAAAAAAGAAAGAATGTTATAATAGTCTTTTCAGTTTGAGGAGAGACAAAAAAAACCCAACAAAACTAGCTCAAAGAGACCACAAATCCAAAAGTTTAGTGGTTTGGATTTTTTTCCTAAGAAAATGCATACCATAAGGACCATTTTTGCAGTTTTGTCGAAATATTTTATGTGCATATAAATACATAAATATATACAAATCCATTTTTCAGAAAAAAAATTTATACAAACATGTATTTTATAAAAGAAATCTATACAAACATTTATTTTATAATAAATTCATTTGTATACAAACACATTTCTATTAAAAAAATATATACAAACATGTATTTTATAAAAATAAATTACAAACATGTTTTTATAAAAAAAAAAATACAAGCACGTATTTCATGGTAAACGTATTTGTATGCATTTATGTATAAAAATGTGTTTGTATACATAAATATATACAAATGCATCTACTATGAAATATGTCACACCCCAAAACCGATGAACAGCGGAAACGTTTTGGGGTAGAGGACGTCATGTACAGTATCACAACAATGCAAAGTAGTAAACAAGCAACAACTTCATCCATTGCATTAATAATATAATTTCATACAAGTGTGTTCTGTCAAGTTATATAGACACCAAAAATAATATACATCAAAATAAAAGAGTCTTGAACTAGCTCCTTCTTCTCAAAACCTGGCACCTGTACCTGTCTACTGGTGACCTGAGAATACAAGTTATTTTAAAAGCGAGTATCAGCTTTAAAGCTGGTGAGATCATAAGTATATTAGTGTATGTGTTTGTATGAACGCATTTGTAAGATGTTTGTAAGATGTAATGTATAAGTTTTGTTAAGTTTGTATTTGTTTGAACTTTCCTAGAAAACCCTATGTTTTCTACTAAAAGTAGCCTTCTACCAAGGCTTCTAGTATCTATGTGTGTGTCTCATGTAAGAGTGTGTATTTTCCCAAATCCGACTATCATTAACCAAAAATATAGTTTTTACATTACCGTGCATCGTGCGCATATTCACGAGGTGAATGTAATGGGAAAAATATTATAGTACTGTAGTGTTGTATTAAGTAACTACTGATGTACTAACTACCTTAAGTAGTTGTAACTTTTAAGGTAACATGTGATCGGCCTGTATCTTGCTACCGACTCAATAGTAAAACGAACATGTAAGATGCCATAAAAATGACGTTTGGCACCCGTAGACTTGCAAGTCCCATTGTAGCGAGCAGCAAGGTGTAGGATAGTCAATCCAGTATAGATCTATACACAAACTCATACGCTCCCCAATTAAGAAGATTCTGATACAAAAATAGTCATGGCAGGTAGTGTCATGCACTGTTTAATGGCTCACATAACTGTGTTAATGTATATGTGTGCTAGCTATATTGTGAGTTCTTTCTCTGTCTAGCATGTATGTTTGTTTCTCGTCATAGTGTTAACATATTTGTATACCCTTGCTACCCAAGGGCATTGTATCCTTTGACTCATGTATGAACTGACTCATTGTAGGTTTCATTGTTCTAGTAATACTATTAGTATCTTCCTAAACTACTCTTATAGTAGTTTACTAGCAATGTATGATCATGTTTGTGTACCCTTTCTACGCAAAGGTATAGAACTGATTAAAGGAACTTTTATGACTATGTACGTATACATGATATACAACTAATATTTAAACAACCTTCGGACGGATAACCGATGCCCTAAAGCCACATCCAAACAAGGAAAACAAATTAAGGCGGGCTGGCCTTCCTAAGTCTTTTAAACATTGCTTATATAACTATACATACATTGACATGCATTTAACAATATGTAAGCATGAAAGAGTTTATAAAACAGTTAGAAGCAAAACAGTTTGAACAGTAAGAAAAACCACTGGTTTTGTAGTTATTAATCACATGTGATTGATGTAATAACTATAAGTATTTAACTTGTATCCCCCCCCACCATAAAAGCATTTAAAAAAATTTAAACCATTGATTAAGGGGTATGAACTCAGTTCACCTGTAGTGAGTGGTTTGGATGAACAGATTTGAATAGGATGATAGGTGTAAAGTGAAGGCCTGAACACACACGCGGATCCTATTTAACATATAATGATACATATATGAATATAATTAGTGTTTAAAACAATTGATTATTGAATATGGACCACCTTAGGGACTAATAAACACTTATATCGAAGTGTTACAACCATATATGATTGTATGAAGGAGATATATGGCTTTACAAAGGAGTGTATGGCCAAAATACACACTATACACTACTAGAAAAACAGCCTTTTACGACGCTCATTGCGCGTCATAAAAGGCTCAGACGACGCGCAAATGTGCGTCAAGGAAGGCCCTGTCATAAAGAGAGACGACGCGCATTTACGACGCTCATTTACGACGCACAATTACGACGTGCATTTACGATACGCAATGCGTATCAAGAAAGGCCTTGTCATAAAGGAAGACGACACTCATTCGCGTGTCGTAACCTTACGACGTGCGTGTTAATGACACGCAATGCGTATTAAGAAAGCCCCTGTCAAGAAAGGTCATGTCATAAATGAAGATGACACACATTTTTGCGTATCATAATTTTAAATGTTTAAAAAAAAATATTATTTATAGATTTACTAATTTTCAAATTAAATTTGCATTTAATGTCTCATAATCACAAAGGCATGAAAGAACATTATTACACGAAGGGGAGAGAAGAAGAATTGTAAAACACAAAACAAAATTTTATTATAGACTTCAAGGAAGATCAGTTACAAAGTTACATAAGACATACAAATACAAGTCAAACCATTGTGACTTTTATTCCTAACATTGCAACTCTTCAATGACCACAGTTCAATCATTGACTTCCTAAAACCTTAACTTCTATAACAGTTGCTTATATTTAATCGCTAACTTATTAAATAGTGGTATAATTTCCAGAATTCTAACATAATTACCAAAATACCCTTAAGTCTAGATTATATTCCAACAGTAATAACAAATGGAATTGTATTGGAAGCTTCATCTCAACAGCATTGCGAAGAGCTTATTGGTTCATCAGAGACGTCTTCCCAACCCTACAACAGATTCATATAAACTACAAACATGTTGAAAAAGTAACACATATGTTGTTTAACTAGAATGAAATTGGTATTTGACAAAGACCAACAAATTTAAAGAGAAAGAAGCCCATACCTACCTGCTACTATATGTACTAGAGGCGATGAAGTTTACCCTCGATTATTAACAACTATTCTTCAATAATGAGTTTATAAGGAGTTTCAAGATTTTATGACTCTTTTCAGCATCTGTAAAAAGTTTCTCAATTGTAATAGCAGTACTTCTGTTGAATATGTAATGGGTAATATTCGCATTTGTACCTGTACCTTGTTCACCAAGGAAAAACAGAAGAACTAGTGGAGAAGAAAAGAGGGATTAGAACAGCAGAAACAAGAAAAAACAGAGGAACAATATTGGTTGGTGCTATAGATAACTTAACTGAATAAAACTTGGTTCTTAACATATTAAAAGGACAACGGTTACATCTATATATGCTAAATAAGATAGCATCCAAATATAACTTGGGGGGCAGACACAAGAATTTTCAACAATAGTGGCACCAAAGCCTGTGACAACAAAAAAGATAACATCAAGGCTTATCTAAAAGAAAACCAAATAAGCTCAATACACTTTAATAGCAACATGATAGAAGCATATGGCAGTACAACTAATCAGGTTATGTATAAAACTAGATACATTATAGATTATACATAGATATAAATATAGGGAAATAATTTACATACCTGAAAACATCATTCCTTTGCTTCCTACGTTTTTGAGAGGCCTGAACTTGCAACCGGAGTTCCCTTATTGCATTAAGTATTTCTGCAAAGAATTTCCTCCTCCTCGTTTCTACTCTATTCTTTTCTTCCTCCTCTAATTTTGTTAGTCTGTGCAGCAAATGATGTTAAAAGAAGAATAAGTATTAAACTAATAACTTCTTTTTCCAAAAGCATACAAAGAAAATTCATAAACTTTTATCAACTAGTCAAAGAAAATATCCATCAAGATTCAAGATTTACCTCAGCATCTCGTTTCTTCTTGAGATGGTTGTCTAAATCAACAGCAAAAGCATCTCCCACACCATAAGAAGGACGAGACAACCGCATCATGCTACAATCAAAAGTTTCTTCTCAGGATACACACAATTTAAGCACATCATTGTAGTTTAAAAACTCTATCCAAATATAGCATCGTACTATGGATTTCTTTTTCTCATTACAACATTGTACTTGAAAAAATCTACAAAAGTACAATGATGTAGTAGAAAAAGATGCAAGTAGAATGCTATGATAAGGAAATAGATGAAAGTACACAGTTGTTTCTTGCATTTAACCCATTAAATGTTAATCTTTAGATACAAAAGAGAATATGGAAAAGCAAGATGTTATAAACTACAGTCTACCTTAAGTCCATAGAGTTCAAGCAAACACTTTGACTGAAGGTCTTCACCTATGCTTGTAGGTAATTCTAAATTCATGATAAAGAAACAAATGAGTAAAGTTAAATGATATCTACTAACAACTTCACCTGCCAGTAAATAAAATGTTAAAGTATAATACATATGCTTCTTATGGCAACCTTCAAGTTGTGTCAAACGATTTTGGATGTGGCTCTCGATCCATTTTTTCCTTGTTTCTGCCATTTCAGAACCAGTTATGTGAATAGATCGATGTTTGACCAAAGCCTCCTCAAGGTCTGCCATTAAAGAGTGGGCCCTGTTCACTGGCACTTCTTGAATTCCCCTAATACGGACCTGATTGAACATAGGTAGCCCAAAGATGATTGTTAAACCACACACATGTCAAAAGCTATAAGGCAGTTCACGTAGACAAATAGAAAAGTAGAATTCAACTAGAGAGAATTGCACTGAGATTATTACAACTGAGCATATCATGATTAGCCCTAAGCTGTCAATTACACTAAAACAAAATAACCTACTGGTCGAACCAAAATGGGGCAAAAAATTCAAGTAAAAAGATCAACAAGAACTCAAAATTGAAGTAAGGGAAGAATTATAAAGAAGCCTACAACCTAAACCTATACAATTTTCCAATCAACAAGAGTAAATTCGCAAACCGACCCAAGTTCAAGCATCGATTTCAATCAAAAACATAAATAATTATCCCTATTCTACCAATTAAACAATAAATCGTCCTAACAAAACAATAAAATCCAAGAAGCAATTACAATAAGAGAAACAGAACCACGAAAGAATTACAGAAGAGAACTCACAGGCGATGAAGCATCATCAACCTAAACCTGTACTACCAGCCTCTTCGTCCATTGGTTGATCGATCTTCTGCTCCAAAGCCCATATGCCACCATTGTTTTCGATCTCTTCAGTCAGATCCATTTCAATTCTCTAACCCAAGATTGAAGCAATACCAACAAAGAAATCGATGGACTTGAACACCCAGATCTCATAGTTCTTTGTGTTGTTGGCCTCCATAGTTGACTGAAGATGGTGAAGATTTTTCCCTAATTCGTCGGTATGAGAGGAAAAAGAAGAGACGTATAGTGTTAACAGATCCAAATACAAAAAGGTACCGAGTGTGGATGGAGAAAAGGTAGATGAACGATGGTAAGCACAACATACCTTTATATAACCATAAGAGGAGAATCGAACCAATCAATCGGATGTTGGGCTTGTAAGGAGAAGCGATTTTCGACCGGTGGGAAAGGGGAATTCGAACCTTTGTTTGCGGTGGTGTTGGTGGTCCGATGTAAATGGGGTGTTGGGCCCTGAATCTTGAAGAGTTAATACTTGGGTGGCCTTCCATATCACGGTTCTCTGTTTCATCGATGCCTATATATCCGAACAGAACACACTACAAATATGGTGGTGTGAGTGATGGCTAGGGTTCATGAGAGAGAAAAAATGATTTTTTTAGAAAGTGTGTGAGAATGTCTTTGAAGATATTGTGGAGAAAAGAATATGGAAAGAAGCATGTCAAGGAATAGTGCAAGAACACTGTTGGCGAGTATTCTCAAGAACAGCAGAGATGAAGTAGGTGAAATCACAACAGAGATGAAACAGATAATGGAAATCAGAAGCCTTTTTTCTTCATTGAGATGATGAAGTCGAGAGATGGAGATGAAATCATAACCTTGAGAAAGGTTGCACAACAGTGTGAGGAGAATGAAAGATGCGTCAAAACGCTTAAGTCAAAGAGGTAGCGGGCTTTTCTATTTTTTTCGGCTTTTCTTTTCCCGCTTGTAACTAAAGAACGCGCGTTCATAAAAATTATAAAGCGACACCTACAGAGGGCGCGCATTTAAGATATAGCGCCCTCCGTGTTTTTAATTTTTTTCTTCTGACAATAATTTAAGGGCGCACAGTAATGCGTGACCTAAATCCTTAAATTTTCTGAATAGATGACACGTTTTTAATGTCACTCTCGGTTGCGTAACATAAATTAATGAGTGTAATTGTTTGCGCGTCGTAAAAGACTGTTTTTCTAGTAGTGATATGTGTGTGTGCAGCCAGGTGTTCGGCCATACATGGTGTGTGCAGTTGGGTGTGTGGCCATACATGGTGTGTACGGCCGTACACCTAGTGTTCTTGGTGTTCTTGGTGTTCTTGGTGTAGGATGTTACCTTTTATGAAGATCAACAAGGAGATTTGGATGATACTTGAGAGGATTTCGGGTCCTAACTTTGAAGAAGTGTAGAAAAGTGTTCCAAATGGCTAAGTGTTGAATATATAGGAGGGAGTGTGCGGTTGGGATGGGTGTGTGGCCGCACACACTTTGTGTTGGTGTGATTGGCTCACCTGCTGAATCCCAACAGCTAAGCACCCTCACATACTCATCGATCTCCCGGAGAATTCTCCAATTCTCCCCCACTAAAGCACTGACTAACTGCCACCGATCGTCCTTAACGACCTTTCAGAACAATCCTGCACAAAGAGAACATTTACCCACTGACTGCTTCCCACAAGCATAAGCAACCCTCAGCAAAACACATCTCCTCCCTGATCAATCCGCTCAAAAGAATCCGGTCTTTCAATTATCCACTCCACAACTGCAGATGCTACCCGACATTCAACCCAGTGCCGCATCTCCACTATCAGCCCCCACGAACGATGACCAACGGAATTCCCAAGCAATAACCCATAACCTGAAAAAGGATGAATACCGCATCGAAATCCATACCAGATACCAACATAAACAATACGCCACAATCAATGCAAGACAATCAAGACATCAAGAAAGCATCATACCCGCAGCTGCCTCCGGCACTGCTCCGACTCCCTCTGTCGCAAGCCGATAAGCACGACCCTGAGCACTTGGGGCTCTGCTCCATCCTGTCCTCCTCCTGAACTCTTCAAGGTGGCCGGTGCTAGAGCCTGCACCGGTCCTGCAGAAAGCTGTGGACAGTTGACCCTCAAATGTCCAACCTGCCAACACTGATAACAAATCCTCAAATCCCGAATTGGCACTGACTGCCGACAATCCCGTGCACCGTGCCCCTCCTTTCCGCACTTGCGGCATGCACCACCAGACCAACAAGCTCCGGTGTAACCCCTCCCACACTTCCCACAAGTGTGGCCGCTCCGATCCCCCATTCTAACATCTACGGTCCTGGACCTTTTCGGCGCCGACTGCGACTGCATCGGGGCCTGCCTCAGCTCACGCAACTGCAACTCAACCTCTAACTCACGCCACATGGCGGCCTCCTGCAACTCCAACAAGGTCTCACACCTCCGCGCAGACACGAACTGTCTGATATCCCTCTTGAGCATACTCAGATATCAGGACATCTGAGCCTGCTCCGAAGCGAACTCAGGGCAAAACATCGTCCTCTCAATAAACATCCTGGTGATCTCGGTCACCGACTCCAAATCCTGCTTCAGCTCAAAGAACTCCCGAGCCAATCTCTCCTTTTCATCCCGCGGAACATATCGAGTACTGAACATCTCTCTGAACCGATCCCCTGAAACCGCAGCCCCCTGCGCATCGAAATATGACCCCGTGGTCAATCTCCACCAATCCTTCGCCCCGAGCCTCAATAGGTTCAGAGCACACCTCACCCTCTGATCAGAAGGGCATAAACTCGTGGAGAAACACCCCTCCAGGTCTGATAACCATCTCATAGCAACAATCGGGTCTTGAACTCCATCGAATGTGGGAGGCTTCGTATAATAGAAGTCCCGATACTGAAAACCCCGACTAGGTCTTCCCTTTGCCGCTGCTACAGCCGCTGTAGCCGCCGCGGCAGCCGTCTCTGCGAGAGCCGCATATCGTTCATCAAACTACTCAATCATGACGGTCTGGATCGACCCAAACAATTTCCGGCAACTCAGCCCGGAACAATGCAGCAACCCCATCACGTAGGATCTCGCGAATCCTCGCATCCCGCTCGCTCGTGCTCGTCTGATCGATAATCTCCGACAGCACCGAGCCACCCGGAACTCGCTCTCCAGCTCCCGATCCTGACCCGGATCCATTATCATCACGCCTCGAAGCCTCCTTACTGAAGACACCCTACCCATCTCGGACACTTCCCAAAATCCTGGGATCCAACTCTCGCAACCCTACCCTAGAGACCATGGTTTCCCTGATACGCGTATGGGTCCTGTGCTTTCAGTAGTACGGGCCCATACTACCTTCCACACCTACCCATATTTGTATGAGGTACTACCACAGTACCCTAGGGAACATGCATAACAACTATCAACCCTCACCACTATAGGAACACTGAGAACATCCCATAGGGGACCCTAGGCTACAGGCATCACATATCAGGCAACATTATCATGAATTCCTGAAGATCCCTAGCCTAACTCTAGCATGCTGTGCTATCAAGCTCAAATAAACAAATATCATGTATGGTATCTTGGGGTTACTTACTGGCTCCGGCTGATCGTACCTCCGCGTCCTCCTTTTACCAAATTTGAAAACCATTTTAATTTCTCTTTTTAAAATCCTCCTCGATTTGAGACTGGAGTCACACGAATGTTTCCCCAATTCACTCAAACCAAGGCTCTGATACCAACTTGTAACGTCCGAAATTTCAAAACAATTAAAACTTTTCAAAATCACCCATTTTATTAACATTGTTACAAAAGGTTTTCAATACATTATTAAACAGAGTAATTTCCCAGGTTCATATCATAAAACACCAACGCGAGGAACGGTACGATCACGCCTCTGCCTTGCCACAGACTCTTGAGAACCTGAAACATAAAACCACAACTGTAAGCCCGAAAGCTTAGTGAGATACCCCCAGAATACCAACCACATATACGCCTTCCGGCCCATAACATATTGCCTTCCGGCCCATAACATATTGCCTTCCGGCCCATAAGCATAAAATGCATATATAACATAACAAATAATCATATAGCAGTTCATAGACAACAAGCGATCAACAGATCACATATCATAGCATTACTCTAAACAAGATACCGGTCTAGCCGGTCACTAGCATAACATTACCCTATAAATCAGTCAACATACTAAATGCATACATACGCCTTTCCAGGCCATGACCTTCCGGTCCACATAGCAACGCCTTCCGGCCCATAACATGAAATGAAAACTACCCGGATTTCCATCCGGTAAAAAGGGTCGGCCTTGGTGCCATAAACCCTAGCGATATAGTGAGGATAACTCACCTCGAAGCTGCCGACTGAACAGATAGCTCAAGCTGCTCCGATCACTGATACGATCTCCACCTCTGGACAGTCACCAATGCACTGAACTCAAACAATAACAACAATTACCAAAATACCCCTGGAACCACTGGTAAATCCTTGGTCAAAGACAAGGTCAAAGTCAACCCCTGACTGACCCTACTCGCCGAGTCAACCCTATGACTCGCCGAGTCCCCATACTCAGAACTTCACTTAACCCGCGACCTAACTCGCCGAGTCACCCCAAGACTCGCCGAGTTCAACGACTCTGAGTCCACTCGCCCTTGACTCACCGATTCCTTAAGATTCCCTTTCTACACGTCGAGTATCCCCTTTTTGCTTGACGAGTTCCTCCTGGAAGAATCGCGGGGCCACCCCGACTCAACTCGCCGAGTCTGAAGAACAACTCGACGAGTCCCAGTTAATCTTCAAGCTACTCGCCGAGTCTGTTCATCGAACTCGGCGAGTCCATGCCATGCAACCGCTCAAACCGCATCCTGGGATAAGGATGGTTCCGAAATACCCAAGCATGGGACCTTCTGGACCTCTAAAGGTCCTAATACAGGGTTATATTTGTTTGGTTAACAAAGTAATAATCCATCTAATCACCAAATGGGTTCCATAAACCCTAGATCCATGCACACATCAATATAACAGAAATGATCCGAAATATTACCTGAATAACACACTCTCTGTGTCCCCAAACCTTAGAACTCGAATCCCTTGCAGTTCCTTTAGCCAAGACTCTTCTCCTCCTTGCACCACAATTTCTTCAAGTCACCAATGGCCTTCAATCTTGCTCTAGATGCCCACAGCCGCATAGGGTTCTTCTCAGTCGACTAAAAGACGGGAAATGACGGTATATAGTGCGTTATATACGACCCAAACCTGAACGGTTAGGGTTTTCGCTAAACAGCGTAGACTCGCCGAGTCCATATCGGACTCGTCGAGTCCAGTCGCGAACCCGCGACCAAGTCTGCGATCCTACTCGGCGAGTCTAGGCTCCAACTCGCCGAGTCCCCTCTTAAAACACCCCCAAAATCATACTTATATCAATATTTGAAATTCCGGGCTGTTACAACTCTCCCCCACTAGAACTAGACTTCGCCCTCGAAGTCTCACTCTGAAAATAGCCCCGGATGCTGCTCCCACATATCACGTTCCAGATCACAGTTCATTTCCGATCCCCTCCGGTGTTGCCACCGAACTAACACCAGAGGTATCTCCTTATACCTCAGAACCTCGATCTTCCGATTTCTGATGACCACTGGTCTCTTGACATAATTCAGGCTCGCATCCACCTGAATGTCTTCTAATGGGACCACTGCCGACTCATCGGCTATATACTTTCTCAATTGCGACACATGCAAAATGTCGTGGGTTTGTCTAAAATCCGTGGGCAACTCCAAACGATAGGCCACCCGGCCTACCCCCGCAATCACATGAAAAGGTCCAATATACCGGGGCCCCAACTTGCCCCTCTTCCTGAATCGAATCACTCCTCTCCAAGGAGAGGCTTGCAGGAATACAAAGTCACCGACCTGAAACTCAAGCTCGGACCGGCGTCTGTCTGCATAACTTCCTTGTCGGCTCTGGGCGGTCAATAACCTCTGTCTAATCTGCTGAATCTGCTCTGTCGACTGAAGCACAATCTCTGTACTGCACATCACTCTCTGTAATCGAAAATTATCCAAGATGCAACTCTACTCTAAATCTCAACGATCACTCGACCCATAAGGGTTAGGAAACCATGAACCACCGGATCCCCGATCCAAAGCCCACTTTGTCCATTCCGGACCGACTGAGAGATCCATTCTCACTCTCAGAGCAACTCTCACAAGTTCTCCTTTTGCCATCACATACACATACTGAACTAGTCCCAACACCCGCAGGTTGAAAGACCCGATACACTGATGATATCCTCGAACATCTCCCAAGATGAACCACTACATCCACCCTACACTCTGATCATAATCGCACTGAGAATTTAAAATTCTCTCTCTCCCTGCATCCCTTCTGAGCCTCAACAGACATCCCAAACCGGATGGGTTCCTACTTCGCTGTTGCGAACACGATGCTCGAAGGCATACTCGAAATACTCTAACCATAACTCTGCTCTGCAGCTTTCATTCTCGTGAACTTGCACTCCCCTTCGGAGTTACACACCTTTCTCTTTTCCTTCCAAGGGACCCTCTTGGCCATAATGCCACTCCAAACGGTGCTACGGTGCTTGCCCCAAGCGACACCACCCTTTTTGCGTAACCGTTATTCACATACTCTGGTTCTCATTGCAGGGGCTCTCAATCCCATGCACTCTCTCCACTCATCAAAATCACTGCCTCAGCTAAACAAGATCACTAACCCGGGGCCAGACCTTCCAATGCAATCACACTGCAACATACACGATCCGCAAACTCAAACTGATCCAACAATACCAACAGAGTCTCCAGCATGACTGGACCGACTCTCATAACACATACTAGCCACTCGAGGCTATATCTCTGTGGGTCCGTACACCCAAACTCTGCGAACCCTCAGGTTCTAACTCTGGGAACCTTCCGGTTCCAGCTCTAGAAACATGCACAACATAATCCCGTGGGATTAATGCAGTACAACCCATCACGTACCTCAAACATACAAATACTCTGATCGCATAACCCCGGTTACTTACTCAAGCTTGATCCCGGCCTTCTCTCAGGCCTCCACAATCAAATGCCCTAGGTCTGTATCCCGCCCCGCATACTCGACACTCGCTCTTGTCGGCCTATACTCTGCGCTGACAAACACTGCTGAATCCCAACAGCTAAGCACCCTCACATACTCATCGATCTCCCGGAGAATTCTCCAATTCTCCCCCACTAAAGCACTGACTAACTGCCACCGATCGTCCTTAACGACCTTTCAGAACAATCCTGCACAAAGAGAACATTTACCCACTGACTGCTTCCCACAAGCATAAGCAACCCTCAGCAAAACACATCTCCTCCCTGATCAATCCGCTCAAAAGAATCCGGTCTTTCAATTATCCACTCCACAACTGCAGATGCTACCCGACATTCAACCCAGTGCCGCATCTCCACTATCAACCCCCACGAACGATGACCAACGGAATTCCCAAGCAATAACCCATAACCTGAAAAAGGATGAATACCGCATCGAAATCCACACCAGATACCAACATAAACAATACGCCACAATCAATGCAAGACAATTAAGACATCAAGAAAGCATCATACCCGCAGCTGCCTCCGGCACTGCTCCGACTCCCTCTGTCGCAAGCCGATAAGCACGACCCTGAGCACTTGGGGCTCTGCTCCATCCTGTCCTCCTCCTGAACTCTTCAAGGTGGCCGGTGCTAGAGCCTGCACCGGTCCTGCAGAAAGCTGTGGACAGTTGACCCTCAAATGTCCAACCTGCCAACACTGATAACAAATCCTCAAATCCCGAATTGGCACTGACTGCCGACAATCCCGTGCACCGTGCCCCTCCTTTCCGCACTTGCGGCATGCACCACCGGACCAACAAGCTCCGGTGTAACCCCTCCCACACTTCCCACAAGTGTGGCCGCTCCGATCCCCCATTCTAACATCTACGGTCCTGGACCTTTTCGGCGCCGACTGCGACTGCATCGGGGCCTGCCTCAGCTCACGCAACTGCAACTCAACCTCTAACTCACGCCACATGGCGGCCTCCTGCAACTCCAACAAGGTCTCACACCTCCACGCAGACACGAACTGTCTGATATCCCTCTTGAGCATACTCAGATATCAGGACATCTGAGCCTGCTCCGAAGCGAACTCAGGGCAAAACATCGTCCTCTCAATAAACATCCTGGTGATCTCGGTCACCGACTCCAAATCCTGCTTCAGCTCAAAGAACTCCCGAGCCAATCTCTCCTTTTCATCCCGCGGAACATATCGAGTACTGAACATCTCTCTGAACCGATCCCCTGAAACCGCAGCCCCCTGCGCATCGAAATATGACCCCGTGGTCAATCTCCACCAATCCTTCGCCCCGAGCCTCAATAGGTTCAGAGCACACCTCACCCTCTGATCAGAAGGGCATAAACTCGTGTAGAAACACCCCTCCAGGTCTGATAACCATCTCATAGCAACAATCGGGTCTTGAACTCCATCGAATGTGGGAGGCTTCGTATAATAGAAGTCCCGATACTGAAAACCCCGACTAGGTCTTCCCTTTGCCGCTGCTACAGCCGCTGTAGCCGCCGCGGCAGCCGTCTCTGCGAGAGCCGCATATCGTTCATCAAACTACTCAATCATGACGGTCTGGATCGACCCAAACAATTTCCGGCAACTCAGCCCGGAACAATGCAGCAACCCCATCACGTAGGATCTCGCGAATCCTCGCATCCCGCTCGCTCGTGCTCGTCTGATCGATAATCTCCGACAGCACCGAGCCACCCGGAACTCGCTCTCCAGCTCCCGATCCTGACCCGGATCCATTATCATCACGCCTCGAAGCCTCCTTACTGAAG
Source organism: Lactuca sativa (assembly GCF_002870075.4). Taxonomy (NCBI): domain Eukaryota; kingdom Viridiplantae; phylum Streptophyta; class Magnoliopsida; order Asterales; family Asteraceae; genus Lactuca; species Lactuca sativa. The sequence goes on along the minus strand of NC_056626.2, from coordinate 308,969,286 downwards.
ACACCCTACCCATCTCGGACACTTCCCAAAATCCTGGGATCCAACTCTCGCAACCCTACCCTAGAGACCATGGTTTCCCTGATACGCGTATGGGTCCTGTGCTTTCAGTAGTACGGGCCCATACTACCTTCCACACCTACCCATATTTGTATGAGGTACTACCACAGTACCCTAGGGAACATGCATAACAACTATCAACCCTCACCACTATAGGAACACTGAGAACATCCCATAGGGGACCCTAGGCTACAGGCATCACATATCAGGCAACATTATCATGAATTCCTGAAGATCCCTAGCCTAACTCTAGCATGCTGTGCTATCAAGCTCAAATAAACAAATATCATGTATGGTATCTTGGGGTTACTTACTGGCTCCGGCTGATCGTACCTCCGCGTCCTCCTTTTACCAAATTTGAAAACCATTTTAATTTCTCTTTTTAAAATCCTCCTCGATTTGAGACTGGAGTCACACGAATGTTTCCCCAATTCACTCAAACCAAGGCTCTGATACCAACTTGTAACGTCCGAAATTTCAAAACAATTAAAACTTTTCAAAATCACCCATTTTATTAACATTGTTACAAAAGGTTTTCAATACATTATTAAACAGAGTAATTTCCCAGGTTCATATCATAAAACACCAACGCGAGGAACGGTACGATCACGCCTCTGCCTTGCCACAGACTCTTGAGAACCTGAAACATAAAACCACAACTGTAAGCCCGAAAGCTTAGTGAGATACCCCCAGAATACCAACCACATATACGCCTTCCGGCCCATAACATATTGCCTTCCGGCCCATAACATATTGCCTTCCGGCCCATAAGCATAAAATGCATATATAACATAACAAATAATCATATAGCAGTTCATAGACAACAAGCGATCAACAGATCACATATCATAGCATTACTCTAAACAAGATACCGGTCTAGCCGGTCACTAGCATAACATTACCCTATAAATCAGTCAACATACTAAATGCATACATACGCCTTTCCAGGCCATGACCTTCCGGTCCACATAGCAACGCCTTCCGGCCCATAACATGAAATGAAAACTACCCGGATTTCCATCCGGTAAAAAGGGTCGGCCTTGGTGCCATAAACCCTAGCGATATAGTGAGGATAACTCACCTCGAAGCTGCCGACTGAACAGATAGCTCAAGCTGCTCCGATCACTGATACGATCTCCACCTCTGGACAGTCACCAATGCACTGAACTCAAACAATAACAACAATTACCAAAATACCCCTGGAACCACTGGTAAATCCTTGGTCAAAGACAAGGTCAAAGTCAACCCCTGACTGACCCTACTCGCCGAGTCAACCCTATGACTCGCCGAGTCCCCATACTCAGAACTTCACTTAACCCGCGACCTAACTCGCCGAGTCACCCCAAGACTCGCCGAGTTCAACGACTCTGAGTCCACTCGCCCTTGACTCACCGATTCCTTAAGATTCCCTTTCTACACGTCGAGTATCCCCTTTTTGCTTGACGAGTTCCTCCTGGAAGAATCGCGGGGCCACCCCGACTCAACTCGCCGAGTCTGAAGAACAACTCGACGAGTCCCAGTTAATCTTCAAGCTACTCGCCGAGTCTGTTCATCGAACTCGGCGAGTCCATGCCATGCAACCGCTCAAACCGCATCCTGGGATAAGGATGGTTCCGAAATACCCAAGCATGGGACCTTCTGGACCTCTAAAGGTCCTAATACAGGGTTATATTTGTTTGGTTAACAAAGTAATAATCCATCTAATCACCAAATGGGTTCCATAAACCCTAGATCCATGCACACATCAATATAACAGAAATGATCCGAAATATTACCTGAATAACACACTCTCTGTGTCCCCAAACCTTAGAACTCGAATCCCTTGCAGTTCCTTTAGCCAAGACTCTTCTCCTCCTTGCACCACAATTTCTTCAAGTCACCAATGGCCTTCAATCTTGCTCTAGATGCCCACAGCCGCATAGGGTTCTTCTCAGTCGACTAAAAGACGGGAAATGACGGTATATAGTGCGTTATATACGACCCAAACCTGAACGGTTAGGGTTTTCGCTAAACAGCGTAGACTCGCCGAGTCCATATCGGACTCATCGAGTCCAGTCGCGAACCCGCGACCAAGTCTGCGATCCTACTCGGCGAGTCTAGGCTCCAACTCGCCGAGTCCCCTCTTAAAACACCCCCAAAATCATACTTATATCAATATTTGAAATTCCGGGCTGTTACAACTCTCCCCCACTAGAACTAGACTTCGCCCTCGAAGTCTCACTCTGAAAATAGCCCCGGATGCTGCTCCCACATATCACGTTCCAGATCACAGTTCATTTCCGATCCCCTCCGGTGTTGCCACCGAACTAACACCAGAGGTATCTCCTTATACCTCAGAACCTCGATCTTCCGATTTCTGATGACCACTGGTCTCTTGACATAATTCAGGCTCGCATCCACCTGAATGTCTTCTAATGGGACCACTGCCGACTCATCGGCTATATACTTTCTCAATTGCGACACATGCAAAATGTCGTGGGTTTGTCTAAAATCCGTGGGCAACTCCAAACGATAGGCCACCCGGCCTACCCCCGCAATCACATGAAAAGGTCCAATATACCGGGGCCCCAACTTGCCCCTCTTCCTGAATCGAATCACTCCTCTCCAAGGAGAGGCTTGCAGGAATACAAAGTCACCGACCTGAAACTCAAGCTCGGACCGGCGTCTGTCTGCATAACTTCCTTGTCGGCTCTGGGCGGTCAATAACCTCTGTCTAATCTGCTGAATCTGCTCTGTCGACTGAAGCACAATCTCTGTACTGCACATCACTCTCTGTAATCGAAAATTATCCAAGATGCAACTCTACTCTAAATCTCAACGATCACTCGACCCATAAGGGTTAGGAAACCATGAACCACCGGATCCCCGATCCAAAGCCCACTTTGTCCATTCCGGACCGACTGAGAGATCCATTCTCACTCTCAGAGCAACTCTCACAAGTTCTCCTTTTGCCATCACATACACATACTGAACTAGTCCCAACACCCGCAGGTTGAAAGACCCGATACACTGATGATATCCTCGAACATCTCCCAAGATGAACCACTACATCCACCCTACACTCTGATCATAATCGCACTGAGAATTTAAAATTCTCTCTCTCCCTGCATCCCTTCTGAGCCTCAACAGACATCCCAAACCGGATGGGTTCCTACTTCGCTGTTGCGAACACGATGCTCGAAGGCATACTCGAAATACTCTAACCATAACTCTGCTCTGCAGCTTTCATTCTCGTGAACTTGCACTCCCCTTCGGAGTTACACACCTTTCTCTTTTCCTTCCAAGGGACCCTCTTGGCCATAATGCCACTCCAACCGGTGCTACGGTGCTTGCCCCAAGCGACACCACCCTTTTTGCGTAACCGTTATTCACATACTCTGGTTCTCATTGCAGGGGCTCTCAATCCCATGCACTCTCTCCACTCATCAAAATCACTGCCTCAGCTAAACAAGATCACTAACCCGGGGCCAGACCTTCCAATGCAATCACACTGCAACATACACGATCCGCAAACTCAAACTGATCCAACAATACCAACAGAGTCTCCAGCATGACTGGACCGACTCTCATAACACATACTAGCCACTCGAGGCTATATCTCTGTGGGTCCGTACACCCAAACTCTGCGAACCCTCAGGTTCTAACTCTGGGAACCTTCCGGTTCCAGCTCTAGAAACATGCACAACATAATCCTGTGGGATTAATGCAGTACAACCCATCACGTACCTCAAACATACAAATACTCTGATCGCATAACCCCGGTTACTTACTCAAGCTTGATCCCGGCCTTCTCTCAGGCCTCCACAATCAAATGCCCTAGGTCTGTATCCCGCCCCGCATACTCGACACTCGCTCTTGTCGGCCTATACTCTGCGCTGACAAACACTGCTGAATCCCAACAGCTAAGCACCCTCACATACTCATCGATCTCCCGGAGAATTCTCCAATTCTCCCCCACTAAAGCACTGACTAACTGCCACCGATCGTCCTTAACGACCTTTCAGAACAATCCTGCACAAAGAGAACATTTACCCACTGACTGCTTCCCACAAGCATAAGCAACCCTCAGCAAAACACATCTCCTCCCTGATCAATCCGCTCAAAAAAATCCGGTCTTTCAATTATCCACTCCACAACTGCAGATGCTACCCGACATTCAACCCAGTGCCGCATCTCCACTATCAACCCCCACGAACGATGACCAACGGAATTCCCAAGCAATAACCCATAACCTGAAAAAGGATGAATACCGCATCGAAATCCACACCAGATACCAACATAAACAATACGCCACAATCAATGCAAGACAATTAAGACATCAAGAAAGCATCATACCCGCAGCTGCCTCCGGCACTGCTCCGACTCCCTCTGTCGCAAGCCGATAAGCACGACCCTGAGCACTTGGGGCTCTGCTCCATCCTGTCCTCCTCCTGAACTCTTCAAGGTGGCCGGTGCTAGAGCCTGCACCGGTCCTGCAGAAAGCTGTGGACAGTTGACCCTCAAATGTCCAACCTGCCAACACTGATAACAAATCCTCAAATCCCGAATTGGCACTGACTGCCGACAATCCCGTGCACCGTGCCCCTCCTTTCCGCACTTGCGGCATGCACCACCGGACCAACAAGCTCCGGTGTAACCCCTCCCACACTTCCCACAAGTGTGGCCGCTCCGATCCCCCATTCTAACATCTACGGTCCTGGACCTTTTCGGCGCCGACTGCGACTGCATCGGGGCCTGCCTCAGCTCACGCAACTGCAACTCAACCTCTAACTCACGCCACATGGCGGCTTCCTGCAACTCCAACAAGGTCTCACACCTCCGCGCAGACACGAACTGTCTGATATCCCTCTTGAGCATACTCAGATATCAGGACATCTGAGCCTGCTCCGAAGCGAACTCAGGGCAAAACATCGTCCTCTCAATAAACATCCTGGTGATCTCGGTCACCGACTCCAAATCCTGCTTCAGCTCAAAGAACTCCCGAGCCAATCTCTCCTTTTCATCCCGCGGAACATATCGAGTACTGAACATCTCTCTGAACCGATCCCCTGAAACCGCAGCCCCCTGCGCATCGAAATATGACCCCGTGGTCAATCTCCACCAATCCTTCGCCCCGAGCCTCAATAGGTTCAGAGCACACCTCACCCTCTGATCAGAAGGGCATAAACTCGTGGAGAAACACCCCTCCAGGTCTGATAACCATCTCATAGCAACAATCGGGTCTTGAACTCCATCGAATGTGGGAGGCTTCGTATAATAGAAGTCCCGATACTGAAAACCCCGACTAGGTCTTCCCTTTGCCGCTGCTACAGCCGCTGTAGCCGCCGCGGCAGCCGTCTCTGCGAGAGCCGCATATCGTTCATCAAACTACTCAATCATGACGGTCTGGATCGACCCAAACAATTTCCGGCAACTCAGCCCGGAACAATGCAGCAACCCCATCACGTAGGATCTCGCGAATCCTCGCATCCCGCTCGCTCGTGCTCGTCTGATCGATAATCTCCGACAGCACCGAGCCACCCGGAACTCGCTCTCCAGCTCCCGATCCTGACCCTGAACGGTTAGGGTTTTCGCTAAACAGCGTAGACTCGCCGAGTCCATATCGGACTCGTCGAGTCCAGTCGCGAACCCGCGACCAAGTCTGCGATCCTACTCGGCGAGTCTAGGCTCCAACTCGCCGAGTCCCCTCTTAAAACACCCCCAAAATCATACTTATATCAATATTTGAAATTCTGGGCTGTTACAGTTTATTAAATCTCAAACGAACAACTAAATAGCAAATCTCGATAAACTGACAGGAAGACAAATCTCTTTAGTTACTTTAGTTTAGACAAGTTGCACCTTAAAATCATAGACAATTGCACACACAGATTTATGTATTCATGTCCACCGATTTCTAAAATGATTAGATTCACGTTTTCTATTACTAATACTTTAGCAAACAAGTCAATTCAAGCAGTGATCAGTTGATTAAACTAACAGGTTTCCTAGTGCTCAGTTCGTATCAAGCAAGACTTGTAATAATAGTTAATTAAATTTGTCAATTCAATCAACTTATATGTGATTGGTCGTTACATATACTCACACACTAATTTACTTATTTTCTAGTTAAACCTAGTTTCATGTTCACTATTCCTAGTCATATAATCTTGATGGTCATCAAAATCATAAGAGGCAAGCAATCAAGCAGATGGTCATACAACTCGATATACTTAATAATTAACAGAAAATAATTGTCATTAACACATAAGGATCATTTAACAAGCTTAAAAAGATAAAATAAACATGAATAAAACAATCAAATATAGCAATTAATAGAATAATCAAGGTTTCATCTAATCATAAACTCAAAGCAAATGGTTTTGACACCAAAATCAGAAAGTAAAAACATAATAGTATCACAGTGGAATGCTAAACATGGTCACGATAACAAACTACATGATTACCAACACGAATCCGCTCTCTAATCCTTCAGATCTTCGCTCCTGTCAGCTTAATGGCCTTTCGGCCGCATTCTAGACCCTCAAAACGGCAGTTATGAAGTTTTCTTGTCACACAAGTCGAAGTGGAATATCATAGATTATGAAAATGCGTGAATGATATGGGGTATTTATAGTTGAATGGAGATGGAATTAATATGGAATATTAGAGTTGGATAGGAATAAGGAAACTAACGGTGGATTAGGGATTAAGCAAATAAAATTAGGTAAGTGGTGCTTGGGGAATAAGTAACTTGGAGGGAATTTCGTCCAGTTTTTATGCTTCGTCTTCAAGGCCGATTTTGGATAAGATAAATCCCGAATTAGTAAAAAGGCCTCTCACATAAGTCGTAGAAAATTTCTTCTAGGTTTCAGAATATTTTGAATCTCGTCAATTGGACTTACTAGTCATCAAATATATACCTGAAAAACTGAAGAGGGGTGAATCTACCAACAATATCCTTTTTGCTTTTTTTTAGCTCATTTCTCCTCCTTTTGCATTCCAACTCTCATTTTAACTGTAATTTAATATTTCAAAGCATATTAAGTATATTTTATTTCTAAATAACATAAAAACATAGTGTAAAATAATAAGAAAACATCATAAATATATGCATAAAATAGACGTTATCAACTCCACAGTAGACATATGTTGGCCAAGCCCATCTATAGGGATAGCTAGAAAATAATCGTGAGCATATGGTGCACGTAAACACTGGAAAACTACTTTCTATTGAGCCGTCATATTGAAATTCACTTTCATATCTTGGATAATTTTACTAAAAATGGCACTCGCCAGTGTATTATGTGATTTAGGGGATTCATTACAAAGAACTTTCGGGGTTCAAATACAGGCACGATGTGGTTAGGATATTTTGGTCGACATATGTAAGTGTGTCGGGGTTTCTACCAACAAAGAGGCTCGTGTGAATTTCATGGCTGACCCGACAAAAGGAAGGTCAACCCTTATACCGGCTGATGTTTTGATTTTTGTATGGGTTGTAGGGAAACACGCATGTGTGGACCTTACTGGGGTATCCCCTCTCATAAGCTTGAGGGTCGGGGGTTTCACGGCAGGATAGGCTACATTAAAAGCAGCTACATGCAAGGTCATCAAACATGAGAAACCATGCATGGGAAATCTACGCGTGTTCATATCATTTGCATTTGATACGTTTGGTTTCCTTTCGACGGATGTGGTGGAGCTTCTTAGTAGAGTACAACGGATCGTGCATAGCAATGTTATATCCCCTAGATCTATGGATGTAATATTCAAAAGAATTTTCTTTGCGATACAAAAGGGCTTAGCGGCACAACTTGTTGCCTGTTTGCTTTCTCATTCGTTATACAATGATAACTAAGATGTATTGATTTTCAAACTTAGTATTAAGAGTTTATTACTTCAAAAAATATATATAATAATAAAAAATGGAACAAAATATAAATTTTTTTATAGGTTTTATTAAAAAGGCCTACATGGAATAGTTTTCATAAATATGGAAGATTGAAGACCTGCTTTTTGAATAGGTTTTATATTTTTAAATTCACAATTACCAAAATACCCTGTTCTTCTCGGTACTCCCCTCATTGACGTCATTATCCTCATTCCCCTTGCATCGTGCTACCATTGCTCACTGTATTCTCCTGGTAGGAATGGCACGTATAATAGACATGAAGAAAATGATGTCATAAATGTCATCAATCAAAACCCTAGGCCATTGATTTCTACAACAAAGTTCTATAAGCGGAACGACTAAAGGATAGGGGAAGATGAAGGCTGGTGTAACCCTAAGAGATCGAAAATCACTATAAAGAAAGGTCAACAAGCACCACCAAATCCGTCGGCGACGAAAGGTTCGAGGAAAGGCCAACTCGAACAAATGATTGACGATTTCTTGCAGGTGAAATCTTCGGTAAGGTTTCTGAAGCCTAAGGAATGTGAGAGAGAAGGTGAGAGGGAGAAAATGGGATTGATTTCTGAAGATAGGAAACAAGAGATTGCGAGTTTTAAGAAAAACACGAACAAAGTGAAAGATGATGATGAGCAGAAATCGTGGTTTATCGGACCTGAAGGTCTGCATCTTGTAAGCTTTAGGGGTTGTTGATGCTGATAAAATTTTGAAATCTGAGTTGACAATTGAAGATGGGAGGAAGTTAGCTAAGGAGTATAGCAGGGTTTTGATGAGGAAGCATCGAGCAATGCAGGCAGCGGAGACAGGTTTGTTGATATTGAAGATGCAACGCCTCACAAGATCTCATGCTTGTCACATGATTCCTGTTTTAGTTCTGTTTGCTTTCTACATGTTTATTTTCTAGCTTAGTTAATTTAGAGTTTGACTCAATCATATAGTGGTAGTAGTGCTAGTAATGCCTTATTGATCAATTTCCTTTGCAGATGTTTCCTTTGTAATCATAAGCCATATATGGCAACTTCTCTTCTTTTGTTTTGATGTAGAATGAATGCAGAATACCTTGGAGTCAAATTCTCTCTTCCTCTATTCTTTTCTCATTAAATTTGTTGTGTACAGCTTGTGATCTCTCCATTCCAGTCAACAATCTAGTATCAGAGACATCCCATGGCTGAGTTTCAAGTTGTAGGTGGTGTTAAGAAACTCAACAACTAGAATTACATACATGGTCCACCTGTATCACTTTTTATATGCAGGAACAGGATCTTTGGGAAGTTGTAAATGGTGTTGAGATAGAACAAACTGCAGGTGAAGACAATCATGAGGTTTTAAGGAAATGGAAAATAAAGGTGGGCAAGGCTATGTCTATCCTGAAGACAACAGTGGAGGAAGACATGTTGGAACATCTACGAGATGTGAAGACTCCAAAGGAAGCATGTGATACTCTTCTTGTTTTGTTCTCAAAGAAGAATGAAACAAAACTTCATCTCCTCGAAAACAAACTCATGTCGTTGGTGCAACAGGATATGACGATTCCACAGTATTTTCACAAGTAAAATCTGTATGTCAGAAAATCTGTGAACTTTACCCTCAAGCACAAATTAAGGAACCAAGACTAAAGATAATTATTATTCATGGGTTGAAACCGTAGTTTAGAAGCTTTGTTGCAGTAGTAAAAGGTTGGCCTACTCAGCCATCCCTCGTATAGTTTGAGAATCTTCTCACAAGTCAATAAGAACTAGCAAAACAGATGAGTCGTGTCTCTGTGAATGCCGAAGATGAAGCTCTGTATGTAGGCAAAGGCAAGAGTAAGTCTAAGCCTCAAAACAACCATGGAAATAAGCACCATAATGAGAGGTTTAAGTAGCATGAAAACAAACAACGTGAACTCGAGAAAGGAGACTCTTCAGGTGAAAAGAAAAAAATGGTTCAGGGAAACGCTTTCCATTCAAGTGCTATAACTGTGGAATCCATGGTCACATGGCGCATAACTGTCCTAGTGAGCCCAAAGAAGATGACAAAACAACCACCACGCAAGAAGAGGAAAAACCCTGGGATGTTGAAGCTTGTTTTGCAATAGATGAGAATGCCATGGCTCTCATTGCAACTGTTGAAAACAAAGGTAATAAGTTGGATGATTGGATAGTTGACTCTGGCTGTTCCAATCATATGACATGAGAGAAAGGGCGATTACACAATTCAACTAAGTATGGGGTAGTCAAGTGGTAGTAATTACATACAACTCTAGGCTGGCCATTGAAAGTATTGGTGATGTAAGCTTTTCACCAAGAAAAAATAAGCAAGTATTAACACTTAAAAATGTGTATCATGTCCCAAATGTGAGAAAGAATCTACTCTCAATATCACAAATGACATCTGCAGGTCATTATGTTGTATTTGGACCGAATGATGTAAAGATCTACAAGGATTTTCAAACTCCATCGAAGGTTGTTCTACAAAGTCGAAGAAACGACTATATTTATGTTCTCTCTGCAGAATCAGCTTATGTTGAAAAGACGAAGACGAATCAGAATGTGGATCTGTGGCACATGAGATTAAGCCATGTAAGTTATGACAAATTGGAATTAATGAAGAAGAAGAAATTGGTCAGTAGATTACCGGTGCTTAAAGTAAATAAGGAATTAGTGTGTGCAAGATGCCAGTTTGAAAAAGCCCATCAACTACCATTTATGAAATCAAACTTCCATGCAAAGGCACCTTTGGAGTTAGTACACTCTGATGTGTTTGGCCCAGTGAAACAATCCTCTATCAAAGGCATGAAATACATTATTACGTTCATTGATGACTACTCCAGATACATATAGGTTTATTTCAGGAAAGAAAAGTCAGAAGCTTTAGCTAAGTTCAAAGAATTCAAGAGTGAAGTTGAGAGAGAAATAAAGAAAAAAATTTACTACTTGCGATCAATGGAGGTGAATATCTCTCACAAGATTTCACCGAGTTCTTGAAAGCACACAACATCAAAAGACAGTTGACTGGTCCAAATACCCCACAACAGAATGGAGTCTCAAAAAGGAAGAATAGGCATCTTGCAGAGATCTCGGACAGCATGATTCATGATAAAAATGTTCCAGGAAGGTTTTGGGATGAAGCCATGAGAACTGCAGCCTATGTAATCAATACAATTCCACAGCAAGGTCTCTCGTATCAGTCTCCATTTGAAAAGTTGTGGAAAGTGAAGCCAAATGTAATTCATTTGAGAGTATTTGGATGTGTTTGATATGTTTTCATACCTGGTCATCTAAGACACAAGCTAGAGAAGAAGGCAGTACGAATCATATTTGTGGGCTATTACCAAGAAAGGAAAGGTTGGAGATGTTATGATCCAATAACTGGAAAGTGCTATGTGTCGAGGAATTTTGTATTCGATGAAACATCCTCGTAGTGGACAACAAACCATGATGTGCTTCCAGATTCAGAATAGGTTAAATGGAAGCTAGTGTCACCTGGAGTTAACTTCAATCTTAACCAAGAGGAAAGTGTAATTGAATTAACTAATGTTGAAAATCAGAATCAACAACCTTGGAGCTGTGGATTTTTCCACCACGAAGACACAAGTGATAAATGTGAAGAGCCACCAAGTGTAAGAAGATCATACGGACTTAAGAAACTTAATCCCATGTATGCTAATGTTGTTATAGTTGATCAGGAAGTGTGTGAACCTGATTTCTTTAAACAAGCGAGTATAGAAAAGTATGGATTGCAGCAATGGAAGAAGAAATGAGAGCCCTAATAAGGAATCAAACATGGGAATTAGTTCCTAAACCAACTGGTGTTAAACCCATCTCATGCAAATGGGTCTATAAAGTTAAGCAATGTGTTGATGGCTCAGTTGAAAAATGTAAAACCCGGTTGGTGGCCCGTGGATTCTCCCAGCAATATGGTATGGACTATGAAGATATGTTTAGCCCAGTAGCTAAATCAACAACAATTTGTGCGTTACTACCTTTGGAAACAAACAAAGGATGGAAATTGTGGCAAATGGATGTGAGCAAATGCGTTTCTGTATGGGGAATTGGATCATGTGATTCATATGACGTAACTGTTGGATTAGGTGTCTAACCCCATAACTATAATTGGTATGTACTTGATTTGATTATGAGCATGGTCCTTTTGGGTTGCCTTCACTCTGCAACTTGATAGGATGACAACTGGAGAGAGAGAGAGAGAGAGAGAATAAGATTTATTATATGAATAATAAATTGGTACTCAGAATGATTTTATTAATATATTATAAGAGTAATATATTATTTGGAAATCATATTATTAATTAGTAATTAATCATAAATTAATCTAGTACTACCTCCGTCCCAAATTGATAGTTTACTTTTGACTTTTGAAGTCTTTTTTCTTTAACTTTGACCTTAAATATTTTTGTGTTTGATAGATAATACTTGATGCAAAATATATGAATGGATTGTATTTTAAATGTTTTTTCATTGTTATAAGTTTTATCAAGTAATATATAATACAAATAAAAATATTTAAGGTCAAATTTGAAGAAAAAAGACTTCAAAAGTCAAAAGTGGACTATCAATTTGGAACGAAGGGAGTATTAATTTTGGGATTAAAGGAACTGATTAATAATGGAGGGACTGGTTTTGCAAATCATTGATAGTTGCAAAATTGGGCTGCTGGACTCCATAGAGTGGAGTGGACGAAATCCTATAGGAAGGCCCTACAGATATCGTCCAAGGCCTCTTATGGAGGAGTCCATGGGATGTTTAAGCCTTAAGCATGAATTAGGGTTTCCTCCAGAAACCCTAGAAACCCACCCCAAGACTAAGGAAAATCGACCCTATGCTTGAAAGAAAGAAACCCTGGCTGATTTCTAGCATCTCTCCTCTCATCCTTTTCATTAAGTGTTTGTGACTCCATTAGAGGTGCAACACTTGGGGCACTAGGCTTTCAAAGTCAAGATCAAGCAAGGATTATACTTGTTATTACTATATAACAAGCAAGGTAACTTCATAACCCTAATTTCATATGTGAATTTTGAAAATTGTATGCTAGTTTATAGGGTTATTGCTTTGGAGTTTGTATTTACATGTTCAATAGAGAAAAACTTAGATCCAAAGCAATTAGAGTTGCATGATCACATAGGATTGTAGTTATGCTCAAAACCCATCAGTGGTATCAGAGCTAGGATGTTTTTCAATTGAATAGATGTAAGAGTGAACAACCAAAAGAATAAGAAATCGATTTTTTTTGTTGTCTGGCAGCCAGACTCAACGAGTCCATCATAGAACTCGACGGGTTGGGTGAACTCGACAAGTTGACTTGTCTAGTGCTAGATTTTTCAATTTTTTGGCCATATTTTGATTAGGATAATTACCATAACTCATTTTTAATACCTAAATTCAATTTTTCTAATTGGTATGAGATATCCTTATCAAAATTGATGGATTTGGTTAAATATGGATGATATAAGATTATTTTGATTCAAATATTTATCCTAGTAATTTTGAAAAGTTTCAAATTGCACCCTTTATGGTTTTATAGTTTAAATTTGAAATTAAAAGTTTTAATTTTTGGTAATTTAAATAGTTAAACCATAGCATTTTAAATAGTTTAAAAATACACCCTCATGGTTTTGTAATTTAAAATTTGATTAAATAGCTTTAATTTTGAAATCTTAAATTTAGAACCTTAGTATTTTTAACAGTTTAAAATATACCCTCACGGATTTTATTAATTAATTAATTAAGTGTTTTAATAAAGAATAATTAATAATTCCATAGATAGGTTTAAAGTTAATTAAATTAAAAGTTTAATTTATTTAAAAGATTAAACCACTAAGTATTTTAAATGTTTAAAATACACTCTTATACTATTATAACATTAAAGGTTTAATTTATATATATATATATAAGAACAAGTCGGTATTACTGTTAGTAGGCCTCAATCACGAAACTGGTCTATAAGGGGTGTTTAAGGAAGCGGCATTTAAAATGACCACCATTGGGTATCCACTCTTACCCACCGCACTCTTGAATAGTGGAGGGTCATTAGCTGAACGGGTAGGATAGGACACTGAACCCTCATTAAAAGTATAATGAACATACAAAGTAACTAAACACTTTTATAAATTCCCAATCTTAGTTACTTTAGGAAAATATGAATTTGGTGCTAACCCATGAAATTGCATATTGCACCTTATTGGTCGTTAGTGGAGCACGTGTGGGTAACCGGCACACTAATATGAGACTAATGAAGGATGGCAATAGGTAGCTCGTAAATTATCATTGATTGATGGAGTGTGTGTGATTAACTGGCACATCGTTTAGACGATAAATGACATTGAGAGAACCAAGCTAATTTTCATGGTTATTCACACCTTGTTTGTGATCCTCAGTATCGCAGTCACAAACTTGAAGGGCATAATCGAGATTAAACATGTCATTGAAAACTTCAATGAATCTCATAAGATCTAGGAATTTCATTTAAGACCTAATTCGTTTAAAATTTCATTTTCGTGGAGGATATGGTAAATCGTCATTTACCTACCTTCAAATAATTTACAATTGGATTCGGCATCCCTCTTCCGTATTTTGAATTATTGTGTTAGATACTAGCCTTGATGTTTCATTTGGGTGATATATCATGGATTAAATCAACTAACTTGAATTTCTCCCTTTTGTAGATGTTTAGTTCAAAAAACTATGCTTTTCCTCATCCTTTTGGAAAAGGATTTCCTTCTGAAGATGATGTTCCAACTGTCGATCAAGGTGAAAGATCATTCCCTTCTTCAAGCATTGATGGAATTGGAAATCATACTACTCTACCTCCACCCTCTCCAGTGATTCTCCCTGACCCACGGTTTCATCAACTTGAAAAGTTCAAGGTTACTCAAGCCTGATTGGCATGCAAGCACGAAGACAGAAACTCTGTATGTGCACATGTTCTAAACGTGAAGTCGCACCTTGACAGACCGGGAATGTTGGGTGTCGTTTTCCCGAAGGAGTTGGCTGTTGACTTGGTTCTTCAGTCACTTCCCGAGTCATATGTCAGTTTATTAAAGACTACTATATGACAGATCACGACATCACCCTTATTGATATGCTTATTTGCTAATTGTTGTTGAAGTAGCAATACTTTGGCCCACCAGTCAAGCAATTTTTTCTAGAAGATCTACCTCCCAAATTTCCATGAACATTGGTGATGGCAAAGCTGATAGTCCGGAAATGGTTTCTCCTCCTGAAGGAGAGAAATCGGCCATGGTCAAAAAGTCTGATGATAAGAGAAAGGCAAGTTCTGAGATAGTCCCATGTATCATTCCCAAAGATTCCATATGTTTCTATTGCCAAGAGAATGGGCATTAAATGCAAAGCTACCGCATCTACCTAAAAGATCGGAAGGATTGTAAAGTCAAATTGTATGACTCTGCTTTAGGTAAGTCCACTATCTAACTCTATTAAGTTCCTATTTTTAGATTCTTAATACATTATGTGATAAGATTGCATTTTGATGTCTTGTAGGATCGAAGAAAAGGAAGGAAGCTTAAAAGAAGAAGTAAGTTGAGTCTGATCGTGAAGAGATGGATTTTAATCACATGGTTCGATGATTGGATTTTTGAGCTACTACTTAGGAGTTATGATATATTGCTTAGGAATATTTAGAAACATAGTTTTCATTTATACTTTCATTGTAAGGATAAGTTTTCCGCACATTATTAATAAAATTGTTTTATTTACTTAATGTTTCCTTGCAATGGCATTTATGGAAAATTGGTGTTTATATAATTTAAATATTAGCAATGTTGAAAAATGGATTTGATTCTTGGTTATATCGTTTGTGGTAGTGTCGTACTTTACCAAGTAAGGAAGGATTCTCATCACCCAAGTTTCAATTGGACAAAAACTTGGAATCATATGATTTGAATTGTGTGACGCATGAGAATCTTGATCCTTAGGAAATTGGGACTGATTCCTTGTTCACATCTATATGTGAGTCAAGTGAAAGACTATAGGATCTAGTACACATTTATGTGAACTGGTTAGATCCACCACGAAGAACGATAAATTCTATTCGTCATGATTTATTGATAGTTCAGTAACTATGGTTATGCTTACAAGATTAAGTGTAATTCTAATACCTTGAAAAGTTTCTAAGTATAGCAGAACGAATAAGAAGAATCAATTAGGCAGAATGATAAAAGTTTATCCAATCTGAAACGAAAGGAGAGTACTTTAGTATCGTGTTCTATGATCATCCTAATGATTATGGAACCATGTCACAATTGATCCTCTAAGGATACCTTAGTGCATTTATATGACTAAGAAGAGGAATCGGGTATTGTTGAAATGGTGAAATCAAGAAGATGAGTCATACTTCATTCCAAAACGAGTTTTAGAGTTATACACTAGTTAATCAAACTTGTACCTTGAGTGACATGTTCCAAGTAGTTTTATAACACCTCATTGAATGTGGAGTAGACATGTTTCTTACTATTGCACATTTGAAATTGGTAGTTGTGATGTTTTGAATAAAACAAAGACCAACTAAGACCAATTACATGAAGTATTATCTTGATAAGAATCTGAACCAACTCTTGAATCTTTGTTTGTCAAGGAATGTTGCTTAACAGAGAATCTTATATGTCGAGAGTTTAGTGGGAGTCTTAATGGTCTTGAATAGTTTCAAGAGCTAATCAAGAATAAACCTTTTTAGTAATCACTACCACACGACCTAAGGTTGACTACCTATCGTGTTGACATATGCTTATTTATGTGTCATTCCAGTTAAGTTGACTATGCATGTGAGTTCTATGAGTTTTCATTTGATTGCATAAGGCAAAGCACCTTTATCAGTGAAAGTACATTGATCTAAATGGGTGAGCTGCTCAATAACTTGGAAGCAATGGTAGGCCCTTGTGCTACCGGATGACAAGAAATTGAGAATAAGCAAGTTCAGTCCATATGAGTTTGAATTTGTCATAAACCTTTCCTTTATGATAGTGGTTGGAAATGAAGAATTCACATGGATAAGAATACATACACCATAAAATCTAAGTGGTAAGAGTTTTCACTCTACTTCATGAAAATGATTGTAAGGAAACGCTTTCACTAGTAGATTTTAAAAAGATTAGGGTAAGCAGTTGTGATAATTGTGTTCTCAAATTCGAGTATGATTATGGCATCCCCTTTTATGGTTCAATTTCTGAGAAATGTAAAATAGTTTGAACATTCGGGACTTATTGTAATGAGTTCTGAAAGGGTTTAGACACACACATAAGCTATCTAATGAATCGTGTATGATTTTGATAAGTCTAGATAATGACTTATCGAAGCATCATGAATCAGAAATCTGAACTTTGGTATGAAAGTCAATTGGTATTGATTTCTAGAAGTCCATGTGATTTCTGATTACATGTCAAAGCTAATGGGAGAATAATTTTTATGCTGATATGAACATAATTGTTATATTGGTGGGAGCATGATAATTATGAAAGGTATTGCAAGTTATCGATGTTGTTTATAGGAAACAAAGCTCTAAATTTGCAAAGTCGCAGAATTTGGAAGTTGTTTCGTTATGGTAAGGCTTAAGGGAGAGGGCATTAATACTTCATTTCTAATCTAAAAGGTTTAGATTGAAGTTTTAATGGAACTTAGTCATAAACATATATGAATGTCATTTTGGAATGTTTCAACATAGGAAAATTCTATATATGGAAATATTATAGTAAGAGACTGGTCTAGTATCACATCTTTATCTAAGACATTATGAATCATATCCCATATGATTCAGTTAAAGGGTCGATTGCATATGTTATAATATTCTCCTATTCTAATTTTTCCAAATGCCTAGCGCATTAAGAGGGAAAAAAGGACTAGAACCAGATATGACTAAAATTGTTAAACAACTATCAAGGACAATCTAAGGTTTACCGAAGATTGGTTGCTTGTGGATAGTTGGAAGTGTAGTAATTAATGGACCATATTGATATAATTATGAATAGATAGGATTCTTTTAAGAATAGATAGTCATATGGCAATTATGGAAATGTTTCCATAATGGGAGTTGGATATTAAGAAACTATGTGTAAGATTAGTAACTTTAATGCAAAAAGGATGTTCAAAGGAATGTACTTTGAATGTGAGACTTCATTTCCAGGGAATTGTCTTGTGACGATTTTAATGGAATGCTTTGTAATATCATT
This sequence comes from Lactuca sativa, assembly GCF_002870075.4. Taxonomy (NCBI): domain Eukaryota; kingdom Viridiplantae; phylum Streptophyta; class Magnoliopsida; order Asterales; family Asteraceae; genus Lactuca; species Lactuca sativa. The sequence continues at coordinate 308,951,161 of NC_056626.2, read as the reverse complement.
AGCAAAGTCTCTTTGACTTTGGTGCCTTGACATTACAAAAGGAACATTGCATGTAAGTTTAGAGCTTACAAGATTCTAGTAGTGGCAAGAATCTCGCATTCTTACACTTATAATAACGATTAGGAAATTATGAAATGAGCATCATTTGAAGTATGTTCAATTGACCTGTTTCACAAAGGAAGGACCATAGATAAACATAGTGTGCATGCTTGGATCATGGGATGACTATTGTTTTAATTCAAGTATTAAGTTGATTGTCCGAAACATTATACAATGAATAAGGTCTAATCAATATGGTGATTAAATAATAAGTGTTTTATTTATATTCAAAAGTTTTGAGACCATATTGGATTAGGTTATTCTTGTGTTTCACTTCGCATGTTTTACTTCCCGAATAATAAGATTATTCGAACATCCATAGTCGATCATACTCTGGAAGTAAGTAATGAGGTAAGACTGTCATGAATCCGACTGTAGATTGTCTAAGTGCCTAGACATAGTAAATGTTTGTTGCAGTGTTCATGAGTACTCCTAAAATAAGAATTTGAGTATTGGATTAAACCCACGCTCATTTGAATCACTTCATAGATTTTATCGTGAGTGATTGTGAGACGATAATATCTTATATTCTTGAAACAGAGACACCCTGAGCACTTGGCCAAGCCTGGACTAATTTGATGTGTTCATTTGTAGTCTGAGTCTGTTGTCAGTTGTCATAAATCAAAAGTCGGGAAACAAACCTTGGACAGAGAGAATGATTATAATTCATGTCTCATGTACATACGATATCTTGTAGAACGGATGAATATTTGATCCCTTATCTAAAGGACGCATTACTGATATGATCAGAGTTCGACAGCAGCTTTTGAAAGATACAATTGCTAATCAGATTCTGAAGTCATACTTGCAATAATAGTTTTTAGACGTATACAAGTGGGAGACTGTTGGATTAGGTGTCTAAGCCCATAACTACATATGGTATGCACTTGATTTGATTATGAGCATGGTCCTTTTGGGTTGCCTTCACTCATGCAACTTGATAAGATGACAAGCGGAGAGAGAGTAAGATTTATTATATGAATAATAAATTGGTACTCAGAATGATTTTATTAATATATTATAAGATTAATATATTATTTGGAAATCATATTATTAATTAGTAATTAATCAGAAATTAATCTAGTATTAATTCTGGGATTAAAAGAACTGATTTATAATGGAGGGACTGGTTTTGCAAATCATTGATAGTTGAAAATTTGGGTTGATGGACTCCATAGATATAATTTTGCATCAACGGAAGCACTCATCAGACTTGTTGAAAAGTTTTGGAATGTTCAACTGTAAGCCAGCGGTGTCACCCATGGATACAAACGCAAAGTTGTATGTGGATGTTGGGAGAAAACTGGAAGATGCAACTATGTATAGGAAACTTGTTGGAAGCCTAATCCACTTAACCCTAACTAGGCCGGATATTGCATTTGTGGTTGGAGTACTAATTCGGTATATGCAAAATCCCAAAAAACCTCATCTTGATGCAGTTAGAAGAGTCTTAAGATACACGATGGCAACCACCACCTCATGGCGGTGGTGCTGGTCTTTCCTTATATTCTTCCGTCAAAAATTCTTAAAAAAATCCCATTCTACTAAACACACTCACAACACCATAACATACACACACAACCACCACCATACAGCGGCTAGTGGTGGTGAAGCGGTGGTACAAGGTGGCAGCCACCATAGTTGGCCGCCATGGTGGTTCCCTTACAGTTTCGGCCAACAGAAACATGCACACACTCCAAACACGATATCAGGCCCCAAGAAAATACTCACCAAACAGCCACCATGTGGCGGCATAAGGCAGTCGGAGAAAGAATGCCAACCGCAACCGCCGCCCGGAATGGCGACCACGGCGACAGCGTAGCGGCCGAAAAAATACGAAGGAGATAAAGTGGTCGCGATGGAGAACAGGGGTCGCATCCTCGCTGACGGACGACATCAGCAGCCTCATCTCACGGTTCCGGCGGCCCTCGTGAAGCTATCAGTCGTTATCGCAGTCACACAAGCGATTTGGGCTTTTGTAGCTTCCGGCTTCAACAACGGCTAAGAGGCGGCAGCGGCGACCGGTTGGAGGGGTCAGATGGGCGGTGGAAGATGAAGATATAGGTTTAAGGTTTGGATATACTCGTTCAGCGAGAGGGGGAAGGGGTTCGGGTTTAATCCTGTGACTTCATCCAAACTCCATACAAATTTGTCACAACCGGTCCCTCCTTTCCGAAATATTTTCAACTTCGCTCCAATATTTACCAATAATACACTGACTTTTGAAATCCTTTTCAAATTAAATCCATAATTTACCAAATAGCCCTCAGCCTTCAAAATTATTTACAAAACTAATTCGGAAATTACACTTAACCCCCAATATTCAAAAGTTATGACATTTGACTCCCAAAACCAACGTCTTGCTAAATTATTCTAAAATTAGGGCTACAATAACATCAGAAAATAATATAATTTGCTTCTCGGGGTTTAGGTCTTATTATTTATTTACTTATTTTATTTAATTTAAAATGGAATGTTACAATTCTCCCCCACTTAAATTAGATTTCGTCCTCGAAATCATTCCTTACCATTTTTGTCACGCCAAACAACTTGAACATCATGGCCACAATCCCAAGCATACCCTAGCCTTCCCAAGGCAATCAAAACTAATCCTCCTAGGGTTCTAAAACCCGAAGATGAATGAATTCCTTACATCATGATCACATTACTCAATCTAAAATCTGAAGTCTCGAGATGGCCTGACTCCTTGACAGACCGCCATATAGAATCATTATTGTTGAACCCAGTCCACTTATCTCCCAATTGACTATTCGACTTCTGATAACTCGAGGTTCCCACTAGAAAACAGTGTCACAGGCCAAATGTACCTGCAGAACACTTATACTTGACAAAAGGCTCAGATAATCCTTTGAGTAGAAGATCCATCCCTGCAACGGTTAGACTCAAACGAGAGTTTCGCAACATGGTCAAATCAATTACTCTGAGATTATTTTATCCTGCTACAAGTGACTTAGCATTTTCGATCATCAAGATACTCCACACACACGAATCCCCAAATCACTACTACTGTCTGAAGCATCGTGTTGCCTCCTATATGCTTTCCAAAGGCAACCGAGACCTCCCTAGTCCCCAACTTATCTGGAATACTGAATTCTTGTTCGGTTGTTGAGCCAAGAGTTACCTTACAGTTTCCCCACGTGACTTTCGAAGAGGACTTCGGCTATCGAAATCTGCCCTAACCATATTGCCACTCATGGCTCCATTATTCCTTCTGATCTTCCCGATCATGACGGTCCGACTACCTGTCGCCATCGAATCTAATACGAAAATTGAATGCTACTAGAACCACTGTAGTCTTACATCACGCCTGGTCTCCAACGACCTACCGTTTCTGGAATCCGATCATAATGTAGCCTACTCATATTCGTGCGGCTGACCTGCCCTGGCCTAAATCATGTGAAGGAATTCGTGAGTGAATCACCAATCTGTCACATTCTCATTGTCGAATAGGGACCGGTGAATGATACGGGCCACCACGCAGCTTACAACACTCCCATACTAACTGACCACTAGAGAATGCTATGGGCCACCCCCGCAGTCTTACTATACCACTATACCAATGGCTAACTAACGATTGCTGCGAGCCACCCCCATAGTCTTACAACGTTTCTGCTATATCTGCCAACTAGTGAATGCTACGGGCCACACCGCAGTCTTAAAACACTTCTACACTACCTAACTAGTGAATTCTCTGGGCCACACCATAGTCTTACAACACTTCTACATTATCTACTGACTAATGCTACCAGCCACCTCGCAGTCTTACCACATTCCCCATGCTATCTGGCCGTTGGTGAATGCTACAGCTATCTCGCAGTCTGACAACACCTTCCATGCTATCTGGCTGCTGGTGAATGCCACGACTATCCCTCAGTCTTACATCACTTTCCACGCTAACTCAACCGTTAACCATGGTCTTACCGCTGATTACCAATTCGAACACACCCAAAGCCGAGCACACACACAGTCTAACATCCGACACTGAACTCATGTCCTGACTGGGATCCTCAACCTGGTTCCCATAGTCTGCTACACATCAATCAGATGAAGTCGGGAAGTTTCCCGAACTTCCAATTCACATTATCCTCCATACAGGCAGCCACTTGAGCCACCTTTTCCTTTTCTGATGGGGATACGAGCTCATCCCAATTTCACGCTTATTCTATCATGGGCACCTGAACGGTTCTCCCCCACTTCGATCTGACTAAGTCTCCATGACATACGAGAAATGGAAGGATTTTCGATCCTTCCTACCTTCCAATGATCGATTTGCTGACAACCGACGCTTACTAATGCTAAATATCCATTACTAGCTGAACTTAAAAGACCATACAACCTCTAAATACTAGATGAACAGTTCCTGATTCCAAGCAATACTGATAAATCCAGATGCTTGAAATGATACCACACTCGAAAATTGAAGACCAAAAGACAGATGCTCCCACCAATACCTCAGCAACGAGCCACTTTCCTTGGCGCTTCCATCAGCCAATAACAATTACTAAAAACACTGAATCCTGACGATGCTGAATAACCATCCTACAGAAACCTGACCACAGACCTTCCACATAATACCCCTGAGCCAATCTCGACCATAAACCAAGATGAAACTGTACACTCCCAACCCGCAAATAGGGAAATGACCTTTTGCTAACCACTAAAAATTCACGGCATGCAAATGGCATATGACATCACATGAAGATATAACCCAAACACAAGCAGAGAAACTAACCCAGAAAAACTCCATCGTGCAGTTTCTCGCAAGTGTTGCACTGAATCTGGCCCTGCTGGCCTCTCAAAAGTTGATCCGAAATCTTGGGTCTCTTCCCGGGACCCTCCAATATATGCACCTGATATGGTCTCCTCTTCCCAATGTGCTCCAAATCAATCTCCCGCTCTCGGGCTCTAGAAATCATATCATTCAGGGTCTCGCACCCAGAGATATTCGCGATCTCCCGGATATCATTTCGTTGTATATCATGATACCTTACATTCTTCATTTCCTCGTCTGTTGCATACTTCGGTACCAAATAAGCTCTCTCTCGAGACTTGGCAGTGATCTCTGCCATAGTCTCAATAGTCTGGCGGAGATCCAACTACTCTTGCGCCAACTGTTGTGCCTTACTCGTCGGGGCAACTTAGCCCGGAATCTGGTCAAAAATTCATCCCATGACATAGCATCAACCGCTTCATCATCCAACTCACTACTAACCTCTTCCCACCAATCATGTGCCCTATCCTTCAGGAGGCAGGAAGCAAGTCGGACCTTATCCCCTTTGGGACTACGGCTGGTACAAAAAAAAGGTTGGCAACATCTGCCAATCACCTGCTGCTAGCAATGGGATCCCTAGCCCCATGATAATATAGAGCTCCACAAGCTCTGAACTCCCAAAACATCAATGTATGCGTCCCTATCATGGGTGCCATCTCAGTGCGGAATGTGCTTAGCCTCTCATCAGGAATCTCCAATATGCCCTCCTTGACTGCACTGAAAAACATAGGAGTCTGGTAAATGATACAGCGTGTAATCTTAGATGAAACAAACTCCCACATCTGATCATCGAGCTACCCGGCTCCAAAGTCTGAGCCCGATCCCTTTCCGGCACCAGAACTACCATCTGGTATACCACGTAGCGTCACCATACTCAAGAATATACTACAACAATCATCAGAATACTCATCATAAATCGAGGGATCACACATACTACAAGTTTCCTAGGTTCATCTCAGCCCTCCTTGACTGGAGTATGGATCCTCTGCTTTCAGTAGTACGGGCCTATACTACCTTCCACATATATACATACTTTCCTTAACGATTGCCTTCACTCCACCAAGCCCCTTCACTACTACTGCTTTCCGTGCTAATCTCATCCCAGGCTTGCCCTAGGGTAATCTCCGACCCACTCTCCATCATCATCTGCATAAGAAGTCCCTGCTACCTTTCCCTAACTAGCTCGCAAATACCATGAAATACTACTAAGACCAGATAATTCTTTGATTGAGAGATCTCTCCCTACAACGGTTGGACTCAAACAAGAGTTGTGCAATAGGGCTAAACCTAACCTTCTGAAATTATTTAGTTCTCGTAATATGTAACTTAGTGTATTCGTTTACTAGTTAGTTAAATGTAACTAGGACTCCTAAAAGCACAAAGCAAGCAGCATTCGAGCATTGAGTAACCAAAACCAAGTATATCCTAATCAGGCCATCATATCACTGATCAATCAGTACTAGCATGCAGTTCAATAAGCTCATACAGTAGGCATACAAGGCATCCTTCCTAGATCCTTAGCGCTAATCTAGCATGTGGTTCTTATACACATATAGCATACATACAAGGCATCCTTCCTAGATCCTTAGCCCTAATCTAGCATGCAGTTCTCATAATCATATCATATCATAACAAACATGTATGGGTAAATTGGGAGAACTTACTTGAGTTCGGCTAATTGCATGCACCACACCCTTTTCTCTTTTCAAAATCCTCTTTATAAAAATGGTTTTCTTTTGAAATTTTTTATACCAAGTCCTTAGTTTGAGTTCAGACACACCCGAGAGTGTGCCCGAATCCCTCAAACCAAGACTCTGATACCAACTTGTAACATCCCAAAAATCATGACCAAAAATTTCATTTTTAATTATTAAATAAAACCATAGTTATCAAAATCATGTCATCAAAACATAAATAATAGTATCTCATTTCAAAAAAAAATTCAAATATATCAGCGTAAACATCCCAGGCTAAAAACATCATGGTGTGTGCAATGCAGTCATCTCGAGCTCTTCCCTTTGCTACCGGATGTACCTGAAACCAAAACTGAAAACTGTAAGCACGAATCTTAGTAAGTCTCCCCAAACTACCGCACATCATACACATATTCACATGATCACATAATCACATATAAACATATCACTGGCCCCGCCCCTTCATCGGGCCCTGCCCGGGATCGGACATAGTCCGGCATCGGGCCCCGCCCGGCATCAAGCAAAGTTCGGTATACATATAAACATATAAACAAATACACATAGATAATCACATAACATAAATATATAAACATTCCTCGGGCCTCGCCCAACATCGGACTGAAATCCGGAAGCATACAACATTCCTCTGGCATTTCCCGGCATCGGACCGTAATCCGGAAACATACAACACAGACACATGCAAGAATCACGAAGACATCAAGCATACAAAAATTCCTCGAGCATCACCCAACATCGGATTGAAATCCGGAAATCATATAAGCATACATCGGGCAATGCCCGACATTGGACCTTACTCCGGAACATACTAACCTAAATATACGGGCCGGCATTGATGCCTTCGACCCGTTCATACTGGCAAAAACTCACCGCGCTGTAACATCCGAAATTCCAAGTATCGTATTTTAATTATTTAGTTTGTGTCAAGAAGAGGGGCTCGACGAGTTGACGCCTAGACTCGTCGAGTAGGATCGCGATTGCTGACTGGATTTAATGAATAGACTCAACGAGTCGGCAAGTTAACTTGATGACTCCGCGCTGTGGACAGAAACCCTAAATCCTCGGGCATGTGCCCTATTTAAGGGATCATATGGCCCTCATTTGCGGCCTCCTTCACCCTTGAGAGCACCAGAGAGCCTGAGAGCATTGTGAGTGAGAAAAGAAGCCATTTTCATCATTTCTAGTGTGATCTTGCAAGAAAGAAGGAAGGAGGGCAAGCTAGGCAGATTGAGGAGCTCAAATCTACTACCCTTTTGATTAGAAGAGGCTGCTAGACGTATAAATCTATGCTCATTCTCGTGTATATGGTGATCTACTTGAATCTAGGGTTTTCTTATGCCTTCTTTAGCTTGAATTTGAAGCATATGAGGTCCCAAGGTGGAATTCTTCTTAGATCTAGACCTTAAGAGGTCCAGAGAGTCCTATCTATCCTACTTTATGCTATTTCCTTGGAGATATGAACCTAGGTTGCCATTTTAGAAGCTATTTCACCAAAAGAAGCCCTTTGAGTGTTGCATGAGTGTAAAGGTTGGACCTTTACATGATCATTGTGTATTGGAATGCCAGATCTATAGTTTAGAGAAGCAGATTTGACCTGATAAGGTCTTTTGAGTGTTGCCATGGATGGAACTTGCCGAGTCCATAAGGGGACTCGACGAGTCGAGTCGGGTTGCCCCGCAATTCGTGACCAGTGGTAACCCGTCAAGTGAAAGGTTAACTCGACGAGTCGAGTGAGGATTTATGAGGATTAAGAGGACACACATGGACTCGCCGAGTCACACGAGTGCACTCGACAAGTTTCGTCAAAGTTTGACCGTTGACTATACTTTACCTAGAGTGGTAATTATGTGTGACCGAAAGGTCTTATTTGTTATGATGAGTATGTGGTGCATGATGGTATATGATATGTATGTGCTATGTTATGTTATGAGTATTATGATATGGACCAAAAGGTCAACAGTGTATGGGCCGGAAGATCAAGATGATACGGACCAAAAGGTCAGAGAAATGGGATCGGAAGGTCTACCAGGACTATGGGACGGAAGTCCCCTGAGACACATTGACCGGAAGGTCTTGTAGAGTTGTAGCCTTGAGTGGCGTATGTGTTGTATGTGGTATTTTGGGGAACTCACTAAGCATTTACGCTTACCGTTTATGTGATATGTGTTTCAGGTACCAGTGAGGATCGCGGGAAGGCGTTGGCATGATCTGTACACCTTGATGGAGTTTTATGTATTTGAGATATTGGGATTGATTTATTTAGAGGACATGTGTTACATTGGATTTGATATTTCTTATGAATGAATTTATGTTTTAAAAATGAAAAAAAAAATTGTTTTGGAAATTCATGTTGTTACAAATTGGTATCAGATCCTTGGTTTAAGGGATTCGGATGCACCTTCGGGTGTATTTAAACTCAAACTGAGGATTTGAGAAAGTTTTTCATAAAAGAAACATTTTTTCTAAAAGTAAAGGAATGTGAGGAAAGCGGAAAGAAGCAGTGTGTACGATCAGCCAGCGCCTGAATGGTGATTTCCCAAAATACCCTTACATTATATGTTATGAGATATGATATGATATGTTATGCATGCTAGAGTAGGCTAGGTATTCCTATTAGGACTAGAGTGCTCTGATTTGTGATGCCTTAACCTAGGAGATTACTGCTGCTATGAGATGCTTCAAGAGTGAGTAGGTAGCAGTGAGGAGCTTATGAGAAGTCTACCGAAGGGTAGCCTATGCTTAGTGAGATGTAGAGTACTTGTGATCTGGGATCCTGGGAGGAGGACTTGGAATGAATGCCGATGCGGTGTCGAAGGTAGTATAGGGCCCGTACTACCGAAAAGACCGGATCAATGCACGGTCCAAGTAAGAATTCTTAGGGTACTAGGGAACAATTAAGGTTGAGTTATCGAGTGCGAGTATACTCGAGCGAGTCTCTGATTTTTTTTATGTCATATTTCAGAGACATCATGGTTGGGACACGCCACAGACCAGAGACCAGCGGCGTGAGTGACGAGGAGCTTCGTCAAATGATCCACGATGAGGTAGTTGCAGCTATCCGAGCAGAGATACCGGAGATGTTTGGGTCTATTAAGACCATGTTGATTGAGACATTCGATGAGCAGTACGCCGCGGTTACTGAGGTTGCAGCCGCTGCAGCTACGGCAGCTGTTGCTGTTGCTAGACCTCAGGGGGGTGACTCGTTGCTATTCCAGGAGTTCAGCAACACGAAGTCACCAGAGTTTGATGGGACATAGGACCCGATTGCTGTGATGAGATGGATTTCTGATATTGAGGAGCATCTGAGGGTACGGTTCGCGCTAAACCAGCTCCGCTTGGGAGCGAAGGATTGGTGGAAGTTTGTGACGGCAAACTTCACTCTTGCAGAGATCTCAGAGGTGACCTGGGATAGGTTCACTACCATGTTCAGAGACGATTATGTTCCCCCGGTGGAGAGGGAACAGTTAGAACAGGAGTTCTTGTCCCTCAAGAAGGGGACGGAGTCCGTGACTGTGATTACACGGATGTTCCACAAGAGGGCATTGTTTTGCCCTGAACACATGTCATCTGAGCAGGCACACATGAGCCGATATTTGAGCATTTTGAGGAGGGACATTTGGGAGTTCGTGGAAAACTCGACTTACTAGACATTTGTTGAGCTTCAGGAAAATACCCGGAAGAGGGAAATTGAGCTAGAGACTCAGGCCAGGGAGGAGGCCGAGTCTCAGAGGAGGGACAGGCGACCGGTACAGGTACAGCCGACAGACAAGTGGGCTAAGCCCGCTGATACGAGATCTAGAGGCCAGAAGGGCTGCACTTGTGGGAAGTGTGGCAAGGGACATGATGGAGTGTGTCAAGTGGGTGCTTGCTACAAATGTGGCAAGGAGGGGCATATATCTAAGGACTACCCCAAGGGATTTATGGTTTGCTTTCATTGCAACCAGACGGGCCACCGGAAGGCCGAGTGCCCACAGATGTTACAGGGATCAACGCAGGGATCTGTCCCTGCTACTGCACGAGCTACTGAGGGTCGGGCAGTGAAGGCCGAGGCACCGAAGGCTCGCGGGAGAGCCTTCCAGTTGACAACAGAGAAGGTCCGCGTAGTGCCCGATGTCATGGATGGTATGTATTCTTTCATTTATTTATGATGAGTTGAGATATTGTGCTTATATTATGATATGTGTAGGTACTTTTCTTGTGAGTTATGTACCTGATTTGGTGTTATTTGACTCAGGTGCAAGTCGATCATTTGTGTCGTTAGCGTTTAGTCAGCACATCAGTATTCGACGAGAGGCGTTAAGTCGACCTCTACGAGTTTCCATAGCTGAAGAGCGAGCGGTGTATACTACTAACGTGATTCGAGGATGTGTACTCGAGATCTTCGGTGTTGAGTTCCCAATAAATATGGTCCCAATTGCGATGGGGGATGTTTGCGTTATAGTGGGCATGGATTAGTTGAGCCGATTTGGGGCGGTTATAGACTGCGAGCGGAAGATGGTGATGATACGAGACCCTAATGGGGGAGTCCTGAATGTATATGGCGAGGGTACCCGATGTGGTTCAGCATTTTGTTCGGCTGCCAGAGCGAGACAGAGTTTACAGCAGGGCTGCAGCAGGTTTGTAGCTTATGTGATGGATACTCAAGTGGCCGCAGGAAGTCCGAGTTCGGTTGATGATGTTCCGATAGTGCGTGACTTCCCGGATGTTTTTCCCGAGGAGTTGTCAAGTGTGCCTCCCGAGAGGCAGGTGGAGTTCCGCATCGATTTGGTTCCGGGGGCAGCGCCTTATTGCCTTACGCCGCCAGAGATGCAGGAGTTATCCTCGTAGCTTCAAGAGCTGTTGGAGAAGGGGTTTATTCGACCAAGTATCTCGCCGTGGGGAGCACCGATACTTTTTGTCAAGAAAAAGGATGGATCACACCGGATGTGCATTGATTACCGGGAGTTGAACAAGTAGACGTCAAGAACCGTTACCCCTTACCAAGGATCGATGATTTGTTGATCAGTTACAGGGAGCGTCTTGGTTCTCCAAGATAGATTTGAGGTCTGGATATCATCAGATGAGAGTGCGAGATGACGATATCCAGAAGACGGCGTTCAGGACTCGTTATGGGCATTACGAGTTCGTGGTGATGCCTTTTGGGCTCACCAATGCACCGGCAGCATTCATGGATCTCATGAACAGGGTGTGCAGACCGATGTTGGATCGATTGGTGATCGCGTTCATCGACGATATTCGGGTGTATTCGAGATCCCGAGAGCAACATGAGGAGCATTTCAGGGAGATCCTTGGGGTTTTGAGATCGGAGAGGCTTTACGCCAAATTCTCCAAGTGTGATTTCTGGTTACGAGAGGTCTAGTTCTTGGGGTATCTCGTTAATCAGAATGGGATATTGGTCGATCCAGCCAAGATTGAGGCGGTGATGAGTTGGGAGGTGCCGAGATCCCCCACCGAGATCAGGAGTTTTCTAGGGTTGGCCGGCTACTATCGGAGATTTATCAAGGATTTCTCCAAGATTGTCGTGCCACTCACCAGGTTGACCCGGAAAGGCGTTGCTTTTACATGGGGTCCAGAGTAGCAGACCTTGTTTGAGACTCTTCGCCAGAGACTGTTCGAAGCACAGGTGTTAGCCCTTCCAAATGGAATGGAGGATTTCGCGGTGTATTGTGACGCATCGATATCGGGGTTGGGTGCGGTGCTTATGCAGAGAGGGCACGTGATAGCGTACGCATCGAGGCAGCTGAAGCCTCACGACGTGAGGTATCCCACCCATGATTTGGAGTTAGGGGCCGTGGTATTCGCCCTCAAGATATGGCATCATTATTTTTATGGGGTTCGGTGTATCATATACACGGACCACAAGAATTTGAAGTACTTGATGGATTATCCCAACCTAAACATGCGCCAGAGGAGATGGTTGGATGTGGTAAAGGATTATGACTGCGAGATCCTGTACCACCCGGGCAAGGCTAACGTTGTAGCCAATGCCTTGAGTCGTAGGACGGAGAGTACCCCGATACGATATATTTGTATGAGGATGACGGTGATGACTCCGGTGTTGGATACCATCCGAGAGGCCCACGCAGAGGCTGTGAGACCGGAGAACCGCAAGAGAGAGTGGGTGATTGGGCAGGTATCTGAGTTTGTTACCGATAGTCGAGGGCTTATGACCTTTCAGGGTCGGATTTGGGTGTCGTTTGCGGGCGGGGCACGTACCATTCTGATGGAGGAGGCGCACAGATCGAGGTTCTCGATCCATCTCGGGGCCACTAAGATGTATTTGGACCTGAAAAGAGATTGTTGGTGGCCCTGTATGAAGAGGGATGTCGCATGGTTTTTTGAGAGGTGATTGACCTGTCGCAGGGTTAAGGCCGAGCACCAGCGTCCGCATGGAAAGTTGCAGCCACTTGAGGTTCCCTAGTGGAAGTGGGAACAGATTTCTATGCATTTCATCACCAAGTTGTCTTGGACCGTGAGGGGTGTCGATGCAATCTGGGTGGTCGTTGACCGGCTGACGAAGAGCGCTCACTTCCTTGCTATCAGAGAGAGCTCTTCCGCAGAGAGACTGGCAGAGATGTATGTGAGAGAGGTGGTGTCGCGACATGGATTATTGATCTCGATTGTGTCAGGTCGAGATGTACGTTTCACTTCCAGATTCTGGAAGAAATTCCATAAGGAGTTGGGTACGAGGTTGCATTTCAGCACCGCTTACCACCCACAGACGGATGGACAGAGTGAGTGGACGATTCAGACGCTCAAGGACATGCTTCGAGCATGTGTGTTGGACTTCGGAGGAAGTTGGGACACGTACATACCATTGGCTGAGTTTTCTTATAACAACAGCCACCATTCGAGTATTGGTATGCCTCCTTTCGAGTTGTTGTATGGGAGGAGGTGTCAGACTCCCATCTGATGGGGAGAGGTAAGGCAGCGAGTGATGGCTAGCACTGAGATAGTGCTTCAGACGACTGAGCAGATACGGCAGGTCAGGCAAAGGTTGCTGACATCTCACAGTCGCCAGAAAAGTTATGCGGATAGGCGACGATCCGAGCTCGAGTTTCAGGTTGGTGACTTCGTACTCCTGAAGGTTTCTCCTTGGAAAGCAGTGATCCGATTCAGGAAGAGGGGCAAGCTGGGGCCCCGGTACATTGGTCCTTTCAGGGTGACCGCGAGGGTGGGCAAGGTAGCGTATCGTTCAGAGCTACCTGCGGAGTTGAGCGATATACATGATACCTTCCACATGTCTCAGTTGAGGAAGTGGATAGCCGACGAGTCGGTGGTAGTGCCACTAGAGGATATTCAGGTGGATGCGAGCCTGAATTATGTTGAGAGGCCGATCGTGATCCTGGATCGGAGGATCAAGGTTCTGAGGAACAAAGAGGTGCCCCAGGTTCAGGTCCAGTGGCAACATCGAAGAGGGTCCGAGCTGACTTGGGAGCCGGAGTTGGAGATGCAGGAGCAGCATCCAGAGCTGTTTGCAGAGCGAGACTTCAAGGGTGAAGTCTGATTCTAGTGGGGGAGAATTGTAACATCCGGAATTCCAGGTATCAGATTTTAATTATTTAGTTTGTGTCAAGAAAAGGGACTCAACGAGTTGACGCCTAGACTCGTCGAGTAGGATCGTGATTGCTGACTGGATTTAATGAATGGACTCGATGAGTCGGCAAGTTAACTCAACAAGTCAGCGCTGTGGACAGAAAGCCTAAATCCTCAAGCATGTGCCCTATTTAAGGGATCTTATGGCCCTCATTTGTGGCCACCTTCACCCTTGAGAGCACCAGAGAACCTAAGAGCATTATGAGTGAGAAAAGAAGCCATTTTCATCATTTCTAGTGTGATCTTGCAAGAAAGAAGGAAGGAGGGCAAGCTAGGCAGATTGAGGAGCTCAGATCTACTACCCTTTTGATTAGAAGAGGCTGCTAGACGTATAAATCTATGCTCATTCTCGTGTATATGGTGATCTACTTGAATCTAGGGTTTTCTTATGCCTTCTTTAGCTTGAATTCGAAGCATATGAGGTCCCAAGGTGGAATTCTTCTTAGATCTAGACCTTAAGAGGTCCAGAGAGTCCTATCTATCCTACTTTATGCTATTTCCTTGGAGATATGAACCTAGGTTGCCATTTTAGAAGCTATTTCACCAAAAGAAGCCCTTTGAGTGTTGCATGAGTGTAAAGGTTGGACCTTTACATGATCATTGTGTATTGGAATGCCAGATCTATAGTTTAGAGAAGCAGATCTGACCTCATAAGGTCTTTTGAGTGTTGCCATGGAGGGAACTTGTCGAGTCCATAAGGGGACTCGATGAGTCGATTCGGGTTGCCCCGTGATTCGTGACCAGTGGTAACCCGTCGAGTGAAAGGTTAACTCGACGAGTCGAGTGAGGATTTATGAGGATTAAGAGGACACACATGGACTTGCCGAGTCACACGAGTACACTTGACAAGTTTCGTCAAAGTTTGATCGTTGACTAGAGTTGACTTCAGTTGACCTTAGGGTTTTGTTCAAGCTAGTTCAAGAGAGGTCAAGGAGGGGTAGAATGGTCTTCTACCCATTCTTTAGAAATGAGGACAAGAGAAAGTATTGATTAGAGATGTTATTATGTTGATAGGAGGAGGCAAGGTCGTGTTATCGAGCACGAGAGGTAATCCGACATCGTACGAGGTGAGTCTTCTCACTATACTTTACCTAGAGTGGTAATTATGTGTGACCGAAAAGTCTTATTTGTTATGATGAGTATGTGGTGCATGATGTTATATGATATGTATGTGCTATGTTATGTTATGAGTATTATGATATGGACCGAAAGGTCAACAGTGTATGGGCCGGAAGGTCAAGATGATACGAACCGGAAGGTCAGAGAAATGGGATCGGAAGGTCTACCAGGACTATGGGACGGAAGTCCCCTGAGACACATTGACCGGAAGGTCTTGTAGAGTTGTAGCCTTGAGTGGCGTATGTGTTGTATGTGGTATTTTGTGGAACTCACTAAGCATTTATGCTTACCGTTTATGTGATATGTGTTTTAGGTACCAGTGAGGATCGCGGGAAGGCGTCGGCATGATCTGTACACATTGATGGAGTTTTATGTATTTAAGATCTTGGGATTGATTTATTTAGAGGAAATTTGTTACATTGGATTTGATATTTCTTATGAATGAAATTATGTTTTAAAAATGAAAAAAATTGTTTTGGAAATTCACGTTGTTACACTCGCACTGCTGAAGTCCCGCGAATAATCGTTGGCTGTTGGTTGACAGATCCCCAAACTGCCAACATCAAAACAAAACCCAATTAACCATTTGGGTTCCAATACATAACCATAAACCCACACTTGGGGTAAAAGGACCATTTTACCCCTAACCTAGCTTGGTCCAAGACTAAGGCCCAAACTCATTCTCTGAAGGCCCAAAAGTCAAATAATCAACCAAGGCCCAATTATGGCCCAATTTTCCAAATTTGGCCCAAACCCCTCACATGGGCCTTACCCTAAAGCCTATCCAAAACCCTAGTACATATACTTGTTCTTAGATGGCCCATCAATAGCCCAATCACCAAAGCCCAAAGGAAAGGCCCAACCAAAATTAGGGTGTTCACATAAAATGACGATTAGGGTTAAGTGTTCTTACTTACTCATTAATAACTTAATCCATTAAGTCCATCACTCACTAGGCCAAACATATAATATAATCGGGCATAAGTCATACTTCAATTCACTGGTCCAAACAAGTGTCCCGACAATTCTAAAGCTAACATATCCAAAATTAGGGTTTCCAACTAAAACACAAGTCAATTAGTCCAATGGTTAGATTTTTAGGTCAATTAGGGTTTCATTAGGTCGAGCACCACCCACTGCCACCTCGGGCGATGGTGGTCGACGGCGGCACACGGCGGCAGCCACCAACTCACGGTGGTGGTGGTGGTTTTTCCTTCAATTCTCCTACCAAAAATGATTAAACAAGTCCCATTTTACTAAAAACACTCACAACACCATAACATACACACATAACCATCACCACACGGCGGCTGGTGGTGGCGAAGCAGTGACACAAGGTGGCTGCCACCATGGTTGGCCGCCATGGTGGTTCCCTTACAGTTCCGGCCAATAGAAACACACACACACTCTAAACACGAGATCGATCCCCAAGAAAATACACACCAAACAGGCACCACGTGGTGGCATAAGGCAGTCGAAGAAAGAATGTCAACCGCAACAGCCACCCAGAATGGCGACAATTTGCGACATCGCAGCGGCAGAAAAAGACGGGAGAGAAGAAGTGGTCACAGCGGAGAACAGAGGTCGCGTCCTCGCTGGCGGACGACAGCAGCAGCCTCGTCTTGCGGTTCTGACGGCCCTCTTGAAGCTCTTCGTCGTTGTCGTAGTCACACCGGCGGTTTGGGCTTCTGTAGCTTCCGGCTTCAACAGCGGCTAAGAGGCGGCGGCGGCGACCGGCTGGAGAGGTCAGATAGGAGGCGGCTGGTGAAGAGCTAGGGTTAGGGTAGGCATGTTTGTTTGGATGGATTGGTTTGATTCCATCCAATCAAGTTAATCCAAATTGATTTCGGTTTTCAAAACATGGATCCGAATAGTCCAAACCAAAATCAAATCCGATCTGATCCGATCCAATTACAATTCGGTTAGATCAGTTTTTATAATTCGGTTTTCAAAAACCGAAACATTTTAAAAAGACGTACAATTATAATATTCCTCAACTTTACACAAGAAGCGAAAACAAATTATTTAGTTGTGATTTGAAATTTATAAACAACTAATAAGATGACATATTATAGTTAAATATTTTACAGATAAAAAACTTTTGAGAGAAAATCGATATTAATGTTTTTTTATCAGATGAAACATTTTGAACCTATTTGAAAAAATAAATTATAAAATTAATAAATAACTATAGATATATTATAAATAAATAGATAATAAATGTTTATTCGGTTTTTTTGGACTATTCGGTTCTTATTTTATAAACCAAACCAATCCAAAACAATAATTCGGTTTTGTTGAAAACCAATCCAAAGATCCGATTATCCGAACCAAATTGTCCAATTGGACAATTCGGTTTTAGCCAAATAGTGAACAGTCCTAGATTAGGATTTGGTTGCACTCGTTCAGCGAGATGGGGAAGGGGATCGGGTTTAATCCCATGACTTCATCCAAACTCCATACAAATTTGTCACAACCGGTCCCTCCTTTCCGAAATATTTTCAACTTAGCTCCAATATTTACCAATAATACCCTGACTTCTGAAATCCTTTTCAAATTAAATCCATAATTTACCAAACAACCCTCAACCTTCAAAATTCTTTACAAAACTAATCTGAAAATTACACTTAACCCCCAATATTCAAAAGTTATGACATTTAACTCCCAAAACCAACACCTTGCTAAATTATTCTAAAATTAGGGCTACAATAACATCAGAAAATAATATAATTTGAATCTCGGGGTTCAGGGCTTATTATTTATTTACTTATTTTATTTTATTTAAAATGGAATGTTACACATCCTACTATATCCCTTTCTACTACAGAAGCTGAGTACCAAGCAGCAACTATGGTAGCCCAAGAATGTGTTTGGCTTGTCCAACTCCTAAAAGACTTAAATCTAGGACTGTTCACTATTTGGATAAAACTGAATGTCCAATTGGACAATTTGGTTCGGATAATCGGATCTTTGGATTGGTTTTCAACAAAACTGAATTATTATTTTGGATTTTGGATTGGTTTTAGTTTATAAAATAAGAATCGAATAGTCCAAAAAAACCGAATAAACATTTATTATCTATTTATTTATAATATATATATCTATAGTTATTTATTAATTTTTTAATTTATTTTTTCAAATAGGTTCAAAACGTTTCACCTGATAAAAAAAACATTAATATGCATTTTCTATCAAAAGTTTTCTATCTGTAAAATATTTAACTATAATATATCATCTTATTAATTGTTTATAAATTTCAAATCATAACTAAATAATTTGTTTTCGCTTCTTGTGTAAAGTTGAGGAATATTATAATTGTATGTTGTTTTAAAATGTTTCGGTTATTTTAAACCAAATTATAAAAACTGATCCAACCGAATTGT
This sequence comes from Lactuca sativa, assembly GCF_002870075.4. NCBI lineage: Eukaryota > Viridiplantae > Streptophyta > Magnoliopsida > Asterales > Asteraceae > Lactuca > Lactuca sativa. Next base: position 308,932,460 of record NC_056626.2, on the reverse strand, counting down.
AATTGGATCGGATTGGATTTGACTTTGGTTTGGACTATTTGGATCTATGTTTTGAAAATTGAAATCAATTTAGATTCACTTGATTGGATCGGATCAAACCGATTCATCTAAACGAACACGCCTACTTAAATCAAGATGTAAAACCCAAGATTCCCTTGTGTTGTGACAACTTATCTTCAAATCATCTCGCAAAGAACCCTACTTTTCAAGCTCGAACAAAACACATCGAATTTCATTATCATTCCATTCCTGAGAAAGTACTAAAAGGGGAGATGGATTTAATCTATGTGAAAATAGCTGATCAAGTAACCAACCTTCTCACCAAGAGTCTAGCCAATCACAAACTTGTGGACTTTTGCAACTCTTTGGGCATTGTTGAAGCAGGTGTTGAGAGGGAATATTGAAGATGATACACCTCACGTGATCTCATGCTTGTCACGTGATTCTTGTTTTAGTCATGTTTGTTTTCTGCATGTTTATTTTCTAGCTTAGTTAATTTAGAGTTTGACTCGGTCATATAGTAGTAATAGTGCCTTAGTAGGCAGTTTCCTTTGTAGTTTTTTCCTTAGTAATCGTAAGCTATATATGGTAACTTCTCTTCTTTTGTTTTGCTATAGAATGAATGCAGAAAACCTTTGAGTCAAATTCTCTCTTCCTCTGTTCTTTGCTCATTAAATTTTTTGTGTACAACTTGTGATCTCTCCATTTCAGTCAACAGTTGAAGTGTAAGTAGGAGGCTATTGAGGCGTTGCCGGAAGGTTTAGGTTTGACAGAGGCGGCATTGGTTCCTGATTTGACTCCTTTTCCGGTGAATAGGCTCTTGGCAACATTGACGCCACCCATTGAAGGGTATATTCAGAAGATCGATGAAGCAGCCAAGAGGCAGAGCTCACTTAAGGGGAAGCTCAAATGAGGTTAGTATGAAGGAAGAACTGTTGGCTTTCTTTCTGCAGTTTTGTCCATTCATCATCAATTCACCTGAACTGGTTTACATTAGATAGAATAGAATAAATTAACTTGTTCAGCTTTTCTTTTTCTTTTGATTGTTGAACAAGAAGACACATCTAACCAATTCATCTATGTCATTTATGGATCATGCATGGATTCCAACAACAATGTATAAAATGACTATCCGTATTTGAATCCAAAAAATCAGATATCCAAATTTTGGTATCGGATATTTTTGAACACCTAGATATATGACAAAGTTGTGGGTCTATAAAGAAACATATATGCCACAATTTCTTGCTTTTGTTTTTTCCCCGATATGATGGGGGAGCTAGTGATATTTGTCGCATTCAAGTTAGATATTTGATAAGATAGTTGTATATAAGGACATATTAGTTTACCAAACATTTATGCCTTGGGACAATGTATCAAATGTAAAAGTCAAATGTCAAATGTCAACCCAAACCGATATCTATATCAATTCATATTTTATATGCGAAAACAAAATATGCAATTCAATATTTATAATTTTTACATGAAATTTTGTATTTGATTGTTTTTATTTTTATTTGTTGACGTATGTATATTCTAATTCTAACACTTTAATATACATAAAGTTTGTTAATATATAATTGTGGATTATTTGTAAATAAGATTTTGTTTGATTCGGATGTATGTGAACATCAATCAAAGATCGAATAAATACGAACAAAAAGTAATAATAGACAGAACTTTCTTTTTTGAAGTGTTAGCAATATTCAAATAAAACCTCACAAAAAGTTCATAAAAAGTAATAATAGAACTTTTTTGAAGTGTTAGCAATATTCAAATAAAACCTCACAAAAAGTTTATTTGATTTAAATGATAGACTATTTTTTTATGTGTTAGATTTGTAGTGCTTCTCGTAAGGAAGAAGCAATCATTTATCTTGACATACTCATTGGAATGAAAATCAGCATTTAGACCGGTATATTTTTAGTTTTTTTTTTATATATGGATAGGTGGGAAAAATATGTATACGGATAAGAGCAAAAAAGTAATTTGACATAGGTTTAACTACAAAATTTTAACATAGTTTATCAAAATGATGGGTAATCGTACAATTTAAAACTAAAAGGATTACTAGTGTTCAAGGTTTGCTCTAAAGAGACCATTCATGTAAAAGAAAATAGAAAAATAAAAATAAAAAATCATAAGGACTATAATAAGGAAAAATTAAAAAGAATTAGGATCATTTGTGAAATTAGCAAAAGTTGGGAACTCTTCTATAGAATTTAGGCATCAATAATGTTTATTACCTAAAATGTATGAAGTATGAACGTTGTCTTTTTTTTTTATAAAAAAGAAATTGCAATCCCCAAAAAGTTAACAATGCAATTTGTTTTTCAATCTCAATGTATTAGTAACAGCAAACTAGGATCGTGAAAGTATATTATGAAATTATTATGAAAGCAATAGAATTAGGTATCAAAGTTATGAATAGCAAATGATAATCTGAAATATTAAAACGTTATTTATATTTTTAAGATAACCAAGCACATACCCGAAAGTTTTTCCCGAGATAATACATTTATAGTCTATAGAGCATATATTAGTCATGTTTATTTCGGATCCTGTTTTTTTACCTTTGATATATCAATTTATATGTTATCAATTCAATAGTATACTGTATAACTATTAAAATTTAGAAATTTTTTTCGCCAGGTATATCTATAAAAACAAGTAGATATCTAACACAATTATCATATCGAATAATAAAAATAATCACATATTGGATTAACAAACCATAAGTAATATATATTATACAACAATATATTATCTTCTTATCATCACAATGGTTCCAACCCTTTAAAATAAACATCACGAGTCAACTCATTCCAACAAACACTTTAAATAAACATCTAGAGTCAACTCGTGCCATTTATTTTGAGGTTTTTTTCTCATCATGTTTTAAACGAACATTTATTTAGATGAATTTAAAAATATAGACAAATTTTTAATTATCTATTTTTAACCAAAAATTAAGAGGTTATAAATTTTATCCATCAAAATACTAGATGATTAAAAATCACTTGCCATTTTACCTTATACATTATCTAAAAATTCACCATTGTTAGCTATGAAATTGGTCCGTTTTGACACATGGACCCAAAGTATATAATTCCTAAAATTTGGAATTAATCATTATTTTTGAACTTTCAAGTTGAAGATCTCTACTCTCTTTCCGACAATATTCTTCTGAAACCTTTATAAGTTTTGTAAATAATTCATGTTTTATTTTTTTTTTTAATCGGTTTTATACATTTAGGATATGTTTATATACTATGAATGTACAAGACACTGATACACATCTTCTGCATTAACAACTTATACATTCGAAAAAAAACTAAAATCATACATCAAACAAGGGAAAATCAAATGTCTTACCAATCTACGATTTTAGAATAAAAAACTGTAAAATTATTTTTTTATAACTACACGATATTGGGCTGGATATGGACCGAAAATAAGCTGCAATTTTAATGGTTATTTATGAAAATTTTGTTTTTTTTTTTTTTGGCTAAATTTGACTAAATAATTAAAGGCTTTGGTTATATATTTGTAATTTTTCCTTTAATTAAGTTAATTCAAAAGTCAAAAGTGAGAAGTCAGACCAAAACGCATCACTCAATCTCTCTCTCCGTTCACGCCGACGAAGATGATCGGACCGGCGAGCTAAACGACGACGATGGAGTTTTTAGACCTTGATTTCAGTTTCCGAATTTTATAAGCCCACAAATTTCATATATAAATCGCAACTCGACTTCAAGAAGAATAATTAAAGCCAAAGAAGAAAATATATTTACGAAAACGATATCTGTAACGTATTTACAGTAATTTCTATTCAAAATTTCTTCAAAGATGCTATAAGATTTCCTATCGGCGTTTTTCAATACAAAAAGTAAACGAATCTTACAACAAAAGATCCAATACAACCAACAGGCAAAGGCAAATCCACGTTTGAATCCAATAACAAAACCGCTTACAGTAACCACCGGAGCTCCGACCTGTGCTTACGCTCCCCTCACGGTGACCTTCCAGCCCTGCCGCCACCGCCGGCGGAACATCTTTAGGGTTCAATGGTTTTGAACTTGAATCAGTTGAATTTTCAATATCGTAACCTTCATGAACAAAAAAACAACCACCACCATAAGAAAATTGATTTCGATTCTTGTTTTGAATTCTAAGAAAAACAAAAATGGAACTTACAATCGGACTTTCTCCACCCAAGAATAAGTTCTTCTCTATCAAATACGATTCTGTATCCAGTCATGAAGTTCTCTATATTCAAAAACCAACCCCAAATTACTCATTTTACAAGAACCTCAAATAAGGATCAAAATTGCAAAAATTGGTTTACTAAGGGACCAAAAATGTAATTCAAAACTTACGACCAATGATGTTCAATTCCGTACTCTTGATAACAGCCAAGCAATATACAACTTCCCTCTACATCAAAAACATCGCGATTATTATCAGTTATAGATTCTCACCTCCTTACTGCTAACTGTCTAACACAGATATTAAGGTGACAATTGGCTTACATTTGTTGAGATAACAATCACGGGATCGTATATAAAAAATTGACCTTCCCCTTTCATTGTTAAGCTTATACTCGGGATCAAACTAGTATTTGCATAAGGACTATACACATAATAGAAACAAACTTTTGGTCACTAATTATATTCTATAATAAAAAAAAAAAAGAGGCAATAATCAAAAAAAGTATATACCTCATATCGTAACAATATTCGAAAGGAATCCTTTGATCGGTTGGGTGTCGTGAATCTTTCGTTTGTACATGAAACTAAAGAACAAAACGAATTTTTTTAAAATTAACATGCAAAAAAAATACAAAAAGGTTTTTTTTTTTTTTAAATTATTGCTTACCCTTTGTGTTAATCTTGTATAGTGTGGATCAATGAGATAGGTGAAGGAGGTGCCCGAATCAAAAAGAGCCGAGAAAGACGAATCAATAAGCGAGGAACCGACACGAACTTCCGTTACGGTAATATTATACGTTGGACTGCACAAGCAAAAAAAAAACAAATTTAAAGTTTCTGCGAAAAGGTTATTCTTCCAGAAACCCTGAGCTGATCTGGCACACACTGTCAACATGTGAGATGTAAATCACGCTAGTGGCCAAAAGCCCAAACAATCGGCATTTGGAATTGAAACTCCCACACTGACTGTCAAATTCTCGACCGTTTTGTTTTATAAGGGTAAAATTGACATTTCACAATTTGGAACTTACTGCGATGAATCTAAATTAAACGGAGTCACGTCTTGCTCGGGGTTGCCTTTATCACCGAAAGTAATCCTACCGGTTCCATCGTGTCCAAAACACATAGAAAACGAGTCCGAAGTGTAACCTTCTCTTGATAAAATGCTTGGAACCGATATTTTCTCCAAACCAAGTCCAAAAAGACCATTTGGGGCAGCTATATCTAAAAACGAACCACTTTGCACCTGCCCGCATCTGCAAATTTCGAAATTTTAAAAAGGGCATTTACGTCTTTTGCACAAACAAGATATCTTGTTTCACCTTTTTGGGAAAGACAAAAAAACTTTTCACTTTTGTCCTATATTGACATCAATGTCAGTTTTTTTTTTTTTTTTTTTGTCAGTGTCCAATGCATGTCAAAAGCAGTATAATTTGTTTAATTTGTTTTGTGTTGTAGGAATTTTACCCAAAAGTGACAAAGGCATCGATGATTTCGCCTTCACTATCTTCTGTTTCTAAGTGGAGAAGATCCTCCATTAAGATCCCGGAAGTTGAAGTTTGAGATGAAACATAAGAAACCGAATAGGGGCAAGTATTAAAAGCTTCACTTTCTTCACAATCATGGCGATGAGTGCACATACTGTGGTTGCATGTAAGCTTTTTGCTTGTTGATGATCTTGTTGGACTGTATATGCTCAGCTTAAAATCCTAAGGAAATACAAGAGAGGTTTACGTGTGGGAAAAGTCTAAAATGCCCTTCAAAGGGGACGAAATTCAACATCATAAGTTACTTCAAATGATTAAAATGGAAGCTATTGAAGGGTATTAAACAAATTAACTTAAATTGTGAATGAATGAAAATTGAGAATGAATAGAAGAACATACAGAGCTATAAGCTGTGTTATCAATGGAGGCACATCTGGTACAATCACATGGCACCCAGAATAGATCACTCCCAGTATCAAGAGCCACCATGAACTTCTGCCCAGGGGTTCCCAATGAAACAGTTGTGTAATGCAAACTGAATCACCAAAAAAACACATAATTAGAATCTGTAAATGAGATCATGTTTGATAGCTTTACTAAATCAAGGTATGGAATTGGAAATTTGGAGTTCGGGATTCTTGTTTTAGTAAATTAGGGTTCATGTTTCATTGATTCGCCAAATCATGTAATAGTAGCTAATGCGTTGTGTTGTTCAATTGTATAACATCGTTTGGGTATAAATGTATAATGTATATTCCCTCTAGCCCAATCCCCAAGAAGAAACCCTAAACTGAACTTGATGATCATGTAAATTACTTCTAATGTTGGTTTTTTTGAGGAAGAAAGTGAATTAAGTAGTTTCATGGAACCGATTTATTCTACTTCTGAGAAAAGTACACCGTGAATAGTAATATACGATCCAGAAACCCTAAATCAAGAACTCAAGATTTGAATAGAATGAAACAGAAAAGGAGAATGTAGTAGATAAAAGAACACGTACAATCCTAAAGAGCTGATACGAAAACTGGAATTCCCATCTGAAAAAGTGAGGCGTTCTTCGTCGGAATCCGAGAGTCTCCGGCCTCGGAATATCTTGTCATGGTTGGCCAACTGCGAATAGTACTCGACGCTGCCTTTTTCCGGGAAATCGCCGGGCGTGAGCTTGTTAATACCTTCCGACCACCTCTTCACCGGCTCGGAGAAGCGGTGGTGCATCTTCAACGTGAAGACACAGGCATTAGAGTGTTGAATGAAATTGTTGGTCCAAACTGAAAGGAAAATGATGGAGAAGAAGTAAAAAGTTTGCATTTAGATTGTTGAGATGGGTTTTGTCATTTAGTTGAATTGAATTGGGATTGTTTCGAAGAATCCAAGATCTGTAAAATGGTGGAGACGGTGAGTAACGGTGGTGACTGGTGGGAGTGACGGTTGGTGGGAAGGTTTTGAGGATTTAAACGCCCAAACTTTATGGAAGATTAAATTTTATTTCGGTTGAAAATCAAATATATTCGATCATTAATTTAACTATTGACAATTCATTAAAAAATCACTATTTTTCATCTTCATTTTCTCGCATATCATTACGTTTTTCAATATATCCTTATATTAATAAAAAAATAGTTTTGTTTTCTCATGTATTACTCTAAGGTAATGATGATCGATGTGCGGTTCGGTGCGGTTATTAGCTAAAACTTCATCATTAATCGTAAATGCGATTAATCCATTTTCAAAACCGTTTGGTATGGTTATTTTTGCGGTGCGGTTAGACGATTATTTTTGCGGTGCAGTTTTTGTTTTTTTGTGTTTCGGTTATTAACCGCATAGATTTTGTGCGGTTATTTTGTGTGGTTTTTTGTTTCGGTTATTGATAAGTGTCAGAGAGAGAAAAGATGAAGAGAGGGGGGGGGGGGGGGGGGGGATTGACGATGCTGGAGGGGATTTTATTTCTTTTTTTTCCTTCTTTCCTCTTACCCATTTAACCTCCAAAAAATTAACATTGACGATAAATAAAATGTCAAAATCTCGCACATAATTACAAAAACATCATATCATCTCGTGAGATATTGACGATAAACAAAAACAAATCTCCACCTTTAATATTTTCAATCTCGCAGCAAAGATTTGTCCTCGCAGTCCTCACTTGACATTAGTCACTCTTGATAGAGTGAGGACGGGATGAGGGTGTATCCTAGATGCTTGGGCCTAGAGGTCGGGAATTGCGTATGAGGATTTGTCTGATTTTAATGTCTTAGTGCAAGTCGACTCCACTGCTCGAATGTTGCTTGTTTTGTGCTATGTGGGACTCATATTGATGTGAGTCGACTATCAAATGAAAACATTAAATTACATGTTATGAAGGATAAGTAATCTTAAAGTAAAGGATTTTGTCCTATTACACAACTCTCGTTTGAGTCTAACTGTTATAGGGTTAAGTCCTTCAGTCGAAAGATTATTTAAGCTTTGTTGCATGTAATTATATTCATGAAGTGGTTAGGTGGCATTAGTAGGGGATCTTTAGCAGTTGATGGCACGGTAAGTGGCGAATCCTAGGAGAGCTTAGGAAGTATTTTAGTATGCACTACAAGAAAAAGACCCTTTTACGACGCGCAAACCACGACACTCGTTGATTGATGTTACGCAAAAGAGAGTGACATTAAAAAAGTGTCATCTCTTCAAAAATTTTAAGGATTTAGGTCACTCATTATTGCGTGCCCTTAAACTAGTGCCATAAAGAAAAAAAAATAAAAACACGGAGGGCGCTGTATGTTAAATGCGCGCCCTCTATAAGTGTCGCTTTATAATTTTAATGAACGCGCTTTTTTTAGAAGATAGGGGGAAACGAAATCCCAAAAAGGTTAAAACCCCGCCTGTTGCGTCTCCTCCCTCTCCTTCTAAAATCATGGTTTAAGAACCTTAATAGAATTGATTGTCAATCCTTCTTCAAGAAAATCGCAGGGAGTATTCATTGTAGGGATTTTTTTTTAAGAACACACAAAACACTATCAGCCTCACCAGTAACCTCTGTCTCACCTCACCTCGTCGGTGAGCTCAAGCTCACCTATCCACAAATTTAATTACGATTCCTTAAATCACCCTAAACCCTACCCTTTCTCTCTATTCACGATCCAGTAATTGCGGCAAACAAGATCAACGAAGAAGACCAACTGGTTCGAATTTAACTACGATTCCTTAAGTCACCCTAAACCCTAACCTTTCTCTCTACTCACGATCCAGTAATTGCGGCAAAGAAGACCAACGAAGAAGACCAACTGGTTCGATTTATCCCTAAAATTGGTACAACTTCTCCTAAATCTGACTTCACTCCACTCTCTGAGTTTGTTTTCTTCCTAATCGATGCATCCGCCTTCTCGTCTCCCCCCTCCATCAGGTTTTCTCTCATCTCTCTCCTCCAGAGATGAAGATTCTCGGAGATGTGAAGGGAGTAACCGAAGGAAACCCTCAAACTACTATGATTGCACAAACACTTCTTCTCCTGCGACTTTAGTATTTCAACTGTCCAAAAACTATCAAACTTTTGAATCGAATGTCTTTTCAATACCTAAATATCTTTCAATGAGACTAAATGGATCACAATGAATCTCGATACTTTGTTTATGAAAAAAGGGGGTAAATAAAAACTGTTTTTTTTTTCAAGAATTGAAACTGTTGTTGATTTTGTATGTAATAGAAAAGATTCCTTGTTATGCATTTGGTGGTTGGGGGATTTATTTTGGTATTGTGCAGCTATGAACTGAAAGGGGTTGAGGAAGAAGAAATAGCTCGGTTAGCTGAGGATGGTGACATATACAATAGGCTGTCTAGATCATTGGCTCCTGAGATATTTGGACATGAAGATATCAAGAAAGCTCTTTTACTCTTATTAGTGGGCGCTCCTCATCGGAAGCTCAAGGATGGGATGAAGGTAAATCATAGTGTTTTTGTTTCTCTTTAAAAGCATGTGGTTTGGGTTTTTTTGTGCACAATACAAGTATGAGATTAAAGTTGTGATTCAGATAAAAGGGGATCTACATATATGTTTGATGGGTGATCCTGGAGTTGCAAAAAGTCAGGTGCTTAAGCACATAATTACTGTTGCACCAAGAGGTGTGTATACAACTGGAAAAGGAAGCAGTGGTGTTGGTCTTACAGCTGCTGGTCAGAAGGACCTGGTCACAAATGAGTTTGTGCTGGAAGGGGAGGCATTGGTGAGTCAGGATTTTGTTACTTACTATTCATATTCTAATATTAATATGTAAACAAATAAAATATATAAATAAATGGATGGGTGTAGGTGCTGGCTAATATGGGGATATGTGCGATTGATGAGTTTGATAAGATGGATGAGTCAGACAGGACTGCCATACATGAAGTTATGGAGCAGCAGACGGTTAGCATTGCCAAAGCCGGGATCACCACTTCTCTCAATGCAAGAACTGCAGTTCTTGCTGCTGCAAATCCTGCCTGTTATTATTTACTCTTACCAATTATCATTTATTTTTTAATTACTAATAGTAATATGAATGTTTTGTTTGATGATTCAGGGGGAGATATGATCTCCGCAGAACTCCAGCTGAAAATATAAACCTGCCTCCTGCACTTCTATCAAGATTTGATCTTTTGTGGTTGATCCTTGACAAGGCAGATATGGACAATGATCTTGAAATGGCCAGGCATGTTGTTTATGTCCACCAGAACAGAGAATCTCCTACCCTTGGCTTTGCTCCACTTGAAGCTTCTGTTCTCAGGTATATATTCATATTCCCTTGATATCATATCACTCAATGGTAAAAAAAAAAATTTGTAGTTGCAAAGTATGAGAGGATGAATTGTGTTGTTGATATGATATAATAAATGATGATGATAATAGGGCATACATATCAGCTGCTCGGAAGCTGTCTCCTAGTATACCAAGAGAGCTGGAGGAGTACATAGCCACTGCATATTCAAGCATCAGGCAAGAAGAAGCAAAATCAAATAGCCCTCACTCCTATATGATATATATCCAACAAATATACTTCTCTGTTTGCATCCTATATGATAATAATGACAACCGATTTCAACATTAAATTACAATATGAATGAATCTTTAACGTGTCTTACCCCAGGCAAGTAAGTTTCTTATTGCAAAACATGTTCCTGCACTCCCAATAAAACCCAGTACTAGTTAGCTCAAATTATGATCATAGTGTGAGGTTCAAAACAGAGTCAAATGGCACAAAAGACATTGTGTTTTTATTTTTATTATTATTATTTTTTTTATTTTGACACTGCATTATTTTTTGGTAGGTTGTAAAAAGTTGAAGACACTAACACAGAGATTGCAACAAGGTATAATGTGTGGAGAGATTGTTTTATACTTATTTATTATACATTACTTTTTCCTTTTTGACTTTTGAAGTCAAACATTCTTATCTTTGACTTCAAGTATAAAGAACATATTCAGGTTAGAAGTCCAGGATGATCTGCTAAATAACGTTTATCCTCACGAAGATCTAAAAAATAATTGAAAAAAAATTCTGAATTTTCATACATTTTATTGTAAAGTAACTAGTCGTAAGTATGTCTGATAAGCCCCCAAATTTCTGTTATCTTTTTGGCCAGGGGTAGAATGGTCTTTTCTGGGAAGAATTTAGTATCGGGGGTATTTTAGGAAACATTCATTTTATTAAGTTTTTATGTTTGAATAAGACTCTTTTAGACTTAGTATAAGTCGGATTTTATGATTGCTTTTTTTTAATCAATTTAGAGTCAGGTTTTTCAAGAAGTGAACACAAATTTACATTTCGTGAGTTCTAAGTGTGTGATTGTGTGTAATTTGTGGGGCCTGAACAAACATAAATAACACTTAATTATTCATTTAGTGTTTTTTTACATGCAAGAAAATGCACGTACGTTGCATTTTGATGTGGAAACAAATGATTTTTTTTTTATGATTTTTGGATTTCTTTAAAATTAATTTACTAATGGTCGTTACAAAAGGCGGATACAAATGAAACCAAAAAATTGTTCCTATTGCTCATTCCACACCCAAATTCCATCTAACACCTACAAGAACTCCTAAGGTAAATTACATTTTTTTTTACATTCCTTCATATGCAATGGAACTTAAACTTACGATGAAATTTGTTTCCTAGGTTAAAAGTGGGGTGAATAAGCTTAGCAACACCTTCAGTAAAAAGAAGGTAACTAATAAATTACTCTAATTTTTTTATTCTTTTAAATGGTTTAGATAATTTTTGTCGTTTCTTTATACTTTTTAAAGGGTGGAAACGCCTTTAGCTGTTGGAAGCAAAACTCCAAGTAAAAAATGGCACATTTTCTCAGATGTGTAAGTTGTTTCAGGAATTATGATTTTGACATTTTTAAGCATTTACTCTAAATATAATGGAAAAATTACTTTTTAACCTTTAGTATTCTTGTGATAGTTCAAAATCCATGAGTTCTTATAAAAGCAAGTTGCAGTCAGTAGTCACCAACCGTATCATCTCCTTTCTCTTTAAGAACAGAGGGAAGAGCTGTATCTTCTTTACCCATAGCAGAAGCTCCGCGGTTTCGATAAATTTTGGCCAAATCAGGTGTTGGTTTTTGGGTTCTTTATTTACCTAAGTAGTTCCATCTTCATGTTAATCTTCTTTTTCTGAAATTAGGGCTTAATTAATTTGAAGAACAACTAATTTATTGCAAAAGGTAAACCTGAACTTTTCCATTTTTCACTTCTTTGATTATTTATCTTTTGTGTTTTTTGAATAACATATGTAATTTCGATTCAGATTCTGGATATGTTCGAAAGTTTTAGATATTGTATAAGAATTTGGATCAACAAAAGTAAAGCATGATCACATAGATAGCTATTCCATTTGAAATAGAACAAATGCTCATGTGATAAATAACCCAAATATCATGACATAATTGTTGGTTTTATATGTTTTTAGTGTTGGGTTTTTAACTTTTTAATTAATCCAATGTTGGTTGGATGACAGATTGTGAAGGTTGTGAGTCTTGTAGGTGCACAGAAAGCACAACTCCATCCTGATGACATGCTGCTTCTTGCTAATTTTGTCATGTCATTTGAATCTTTTAGGCAAGTTCATTATTCCATCACTTTTTATTTTCCATATTAATTGTGTGTGTGTGAAATGTTACATGTTTGATGCAGGACATCTGAGTCATTCTCCCCCATATGTTTACCAAGATACAATGCCATGCCCTTTCTACATGCTTATGTTCATTATTTTGATGTAAGTGAGAGAAACTTTAATTAAGTTTTTCTTATGATATTTTTTCACTACTCACTAGTGATTGTTATAGGATGATACATACCTGGTGTTGCTAACATCTAATTCTGATGACTTCTTTCATCTAAAAGATTGTCGGTATGTATTTATTTATTCATTTGTTAAAGAACATTCCATTTAATACACATTCGAAAACTATATCGTATAATTTGATTTATCAATTAATTTGATTTCAATTAATTTGGCAAGGTCACACTGTAAGGTAATTATTTGATTTCCTTTCTTATATATTATAGATTTTCACAATAGATTTAACATTTAATGCCTTTATTTTACATTGATGCAGGATGGTAAAGCTTATGAGGCAGTGCAAGAATGTGAAGAACTAAAGAAGAAATGTTTGTATTTGTGAGTATTGCCTTTTCTTTCATTCCTGTTTCGTTAGTTATTGCTATTATGAAGGTAGGCCACTCTCCGGTTGTATTTTTCACATAATTGACAAGGAGTTGTTGTATCTATTCAGACTAGGCTTAGAGCAATGGTTGCAAGAGATGAGTTCAGAAGAAGAAGAAGAAGCAAGGCTGCAACTATAGTTCAGGTACTATGGATGAATTATGTTTGTAAAGTATTTAAGAAAATGATTAGAAACAAGGGTGAATTTGTAGAGATTAGTTAGCTACTTGCAGGTTGATCTTGAATCAGCAAAGGGGCAATGGATTGTATTTTTTGTATCTAATTCGTTTGTAAATTTTTGTTACAACTTCTATTGATTTGTTTTATCTTTCCATGGAACGATTATTTGTATGACATTAAATTTATGCAATGAATTCTATTTTTTTTATATGATATTTTATTTTCTATTATGAAACATTAAATACAAATTTAATTTGAAAATAAGTAAATCTATAAATAATATTTTTTTAAACATTTAAAATTATGATACGCAAAAATGTGTGTCGTCTTCATTTATGACGTGGCCTTTCTTGACAGAGGCTTCCTTGATACGCATTGCGTGTCATAAACACACGCGTCGTAAGGTTACGACACGCAAATGCGTGTCGTCTACCTTTATGACAGGGCCTTCCTTGATACGCAATGCGTGTCATAACCGCGCGTTGTAAATGCGCGTCATAAATGTGCGTCGTCTATAGACGACGCGCAAAAGCGCGTCGTCTCTCTTTATGGCAGGGCCTTCCTTGACACGCATTTGCGCGTCGTCTGAGCGTTTTACGACGTGCAATGAGCGTCGTAAAAGGCCTTTTTTCTAGTAGTGATGGTTGCTATGTTGTTGATCAGGTATTGGGAGTATTATTATGAGTATGTAACTTAGAGGACCCGTGATGATTCTTGAGGAAAGTATGGATAGGTGTGAAAGGTAGTATTGGGCCCATACTACTAGAAGCACAGGATCCATACTTGAATCGGGAAAAAATTCGAAGATTATAAGGAGCTGATCGGGGAAGATAACATGGTTTGATACCATGATTTGTGGCACTAGTTCCATATCTGTCAATCTTTTGGTTATGATGTTCAAGCATGAGGATGGGTCTGGTAATTGTTTTGGGCCTAAGGGGCGATGTTAGTTGAGTTGATTGGTGTATACCTAGGTGAATTTGTTGGTTTTAAGGTCTCTAGGGCCTTGCTCAAGGTCGTGCATTTGTGTCGCAGGCCTCAATAAGGAAACGATTGTTATGATCGGTTTGAGGATTGCAGCTGGAAACCGAGTGGTTGGCAGATGGATTAGAATGTCGTTGTTTATGTCGAGGATTATGTATTAACAGTTTTCCGAGAAGGAGTGAGCAGGCTTGTGACTTTCGGAGGTGGGGTGTAAACCTAACATGGGGGCTAGTTGCTTATGATGTTTGGTGGCAGTATGACAGCATGGGAACGCGCAGGAGGATTGATGTGGTATGGATGCTTAGTGAGGCGATCAAGGGTCTGTTTTCCTTGGATATAGGCAGGTCAAGTAACAGATTGTCGGTTAGGCAGCTGGAAGCTAAGTGGTTGACAGATGGATTGGAATGTCGTTGTCTATGTCAAAGATTATGTCCTGATAGTGTTCCAAGAAGGAGTGAATAGGCTTGTGACTTTCAGAGTTGGGGTGTAAAACCAACATGGGGACTAGTTGGATGCGGTGTTTGGTAGCAACATAGCAATGTGGGAACACGTATGAGGATTGATGTGGTATGAATGCTTAGTGAGGCGATCAAGGGTCTGTTTTCCTTGGATATAGGCATGCCAGGCAACAGATTGTCGGTTGGGATTGTAGGCAATGAGTGTATGTTTGCGGTAGTAAGTCGGTGTTTTGCTTATGCATTTGCATGAAATCCTTAATGTTAAAGGTGGTTTTGATTTATAAAGTTCTAATATCTTTATCTGAAATTCAAAATCTCTTAGGGTTTTCTTGGTCCTTATTATTGGATTAGGTGTCTAAGCCTATAACTATAACGCTCGTAGATCCGGGCTATTCAATTTAGAGACGATAAGCATCAAAAATGACTTTTTGATGGAAGATTATTTATAAGGGGTAATCTTAACTAAGTTTTAGTATATGTTACAAGGATTCCGTACATATAAAAAACGCCGAAATCCGAGTTATAGCGAAGAATTTATGACATGTCGAAGTTTTGCGACAGAACCGACACGACACAGCGCGACGTAAATAGTGAATTTACGTTAGAGCGATATTTGGCCTTAGTGATCTAAATTAAAGTCATAGAATACGTTAAACCGAGAGTGTGCATAAAAATAACGTCTAAATCTGACTTCGTATGAGGAAATTATGATTTTTCGAAGTTTCAGCAATAGCAGTATGCAGCCCGAATACTCGATTTGGGATCGAGCGGTTTTTAGCCGACACAACCTAAACGAAAATCGAAGATCTCGTTAATAGTAGCATAACGACAAAAAGACAGACGAAAACGGAATTCAGATGAAGGAGTTATGAGTTTTGAACGGAGTTTTCCTGTCCCGGCCTACTAAAAATAATATATTAAAATTAAAGTCAAAATTAGCCAACTAAGTCTAAATGAAAGTTGTAGATCTTGTTTTTACCTACGCGTGGATATAAAGAACGTCGAAAACGGAGTTCGTAAGCGAAAGTTATGAATTTCTGAAGTTCGGGGTGCGAAACCCCAAAACTATCAGAACTCACGAGGTGAATATTAGAAATTCACGAGGTGAACAGATGATGGATGTCCTCCAGGGCAAGTGGCCATGACGAACGCAATGACATATCAAGCTCACGAGGTGAATATTAGAAACTCACGAGGTGAGCCAGTTCACGAGGTGAATATTAGAAACTCACGAGGTGAACCCAGAAAATTCACCTTATAAATAGAAATCAAGGGTCAGCCGAGTTTGGTTGCTCATCTCTTACTCTCCCACTCCTGATACTCTCTCTAAGCCCTATTTTAACCCCCCGAAGCCCCGGTATCATCCTGAGACCCGAAGCAAGTCCCGAAGCCCGAAGATCTCGAGAAGTGAAATTCCCGAGTCGAAGCTCTGCCCGCGAGAAGCCAATTTTTGTGAAGATCTTCCAGATCTACCGAAGAATACTACTTCTACAAGTCGTAATGTTGTCCGATCATCTTCTGATCAAGTGAGTGTGTGGTCACTTTCTTCTCACACATAAATATTAAGTATTTGTTATGAAATACGTGCTATATGTGTATATATTATTGTTTATTTAAGATGATTGTGGAATGGATGAATTATATAGGTTTTAATGAGTTAAACTGTATATGTATTTTATATCTACAAATATGTTGGGTAGAACATGGGTAGATGATATTGTTGGTATAGGATAAAAGGATAAAGAGGTTAGTTTTAGATCCGAGAGTATGGATCAGATCAAGAGGTTAGTTTTAGATCCGAGAGTATGGATCAGGTCAAGAGGTTAGTTTTAGATCTGAGGGTATGGATTAGATTAAGAGGTTAGTTTTAGATCCGAGAGTATGGATCAGATCAAGAGGTTAGTTTTAGATCCGGGAATATGGATTACGTAATGAGGCAAATTTAAGATCCGGGAGTACGGATTATGTATTTTTGAACTACGTGTTCATTCGATAAGGTATCATGTGTATAGTCCCTTTTTAGGAACGTGATTTTAATACGAGTATTGATTAAAGTATGAAATATACATATGTATGTGAAGTATATGTTATTGTCCGAAATACGGGTTAGATATATTTGATGATAGACAACGTGCGAATCAGATATGGTTCAATATGTGTTAAGATGTGTATATATGATACTATTACTTAAAACCTTGTGTTAAGTATACACTAGTTAGCGTTTCCTAAACGGAGATAGTATAAAAAAAATTGATTATAAACATTGTAGGTTTGCCTAGTGATGGGTTAAGACTTAAATGGGATGTTTAGTTCAATTAAGATTGGAATTTGGGTAGTCTCTTATTAAGAGTACGTGTGGGGTGAGATTGATGATTGGTGGAGTACGTCCTACGTACAAAAGTACATTTTATGTACGAAGTATTTTTCAAAGCTCTGTGTCTTGGGTGCTGCTTGTGCCAGGTTACTATTATGTTCTCGGGTACGAGTCTTTCGCATACCAGAGTACTATAATGTGCCACAAGTACTATCATGTACAAAGTCTTTTTGACAATTTCGTGTTTCTGTTACGGGAGCGTACGGGAGTACTCTAGTAGTATTTCCCCATACTTTTATTTTGAGAGAGCTTTGGATTTAGCGTTTCTTTTATGAAGTGATCGACCGAGCTTCATATGTCAGCGTTTTCTTTCACGAAGTAATTAAGGGAACTTTGTAGACTGCCTAATAAAGTGTGTCGGTAATAGACCACTGCTAGTTATGTCTGGTGTTATATTGCTGGATAGGGTGCGTCTGGGGGTGAAATACCTCATGTATTCAGGCCACTGCTAGGCAAAGTTCGATGTTGGGATAGGTAGAGTCTGGAGGTATAATACCTCATGGTAGTCGAACCACGCCTTGGCATTGTTATCTAGATAACTACCCCTGACTTAACTGTCTTGTGGTTCTTTATTTTACGAACGAAGGTTCGTGGTGAAACTTATTCCATTCCCCTCATTTGATGTCTTTATTGATCCTCGTTCGCTGCCAGGGAATTTCTGAAGCAGCTTCGTCAGTTTGTTGTTCATATCGATTCCTTAGGCTAGGTCTCGTAAGATCATAGTATAGGGTCAGTATGTGGGGATCGACGAGATGGTATATATTCTTTTTTAGAAATATAATTTAAATGTGTTTATGATATTAGTGGTTTTGTAGGATCGATATATACTTTATTATCACGTTGTTTGAACTAAGAGCTTTCATACTCTGTGTTCCTTAGGTGATTGGGTTCACCAGGGATATTCGAACTAAGTGTTCATTAGATATTTGAACTTAGTGTTCATCAGGAATATTTGAACTAAGTATTCATTAAGTGTTTGTGAACTAGGTGTTCATTGGGTAATATTTGAACTAAGTGTTCATTAAGTGTTTGTGAACTAGGTGTTCATTGGGTAATATTGGAACTAAGTGTTCATTAGGTGTTCTTGAACTAGGTGTTCATTAATTATTGTGAATTGCGTGTTAACCAGAGGTAATCTAAGAACCT
This sequence comes from Lactuca sativa, assembly GCF_002870075.4. Classification (NCBI taxonomy): domain Eukaryota; kingdom Viridiplantae; phylum Streptophyta; class Magnoliopsida; order Asterales; family Asteraceae; genus Lactuca; species Lactuca sativa. Next base: position 308,913,932 of record NC_056626.2, on the reverse strand, counting down.
TGGTAGCACTAGACTTTGTGCCAGTTCCTTAGGGCAATCCTTAGGAATGAATGGGAGAAGGGTAATCGGTTCTTAGGATAAATCTTTAAGAAATAAATGGAGATAATGGGGGTGGGTATTTGAATTGATTGGTTGATAACTGAATATAATAATTATATTATTATGGGTTGAAAACCCTATATGCTCACCAGGCTCCCAAGCCTGACACACTCAGTTTTCTTTGTATCACAGGTATCAATACGAAGATATATTTCACAGAGAGATTAAAGGAGATGTAAAATCTTTAGTGTAAATAATGTAAGTTCTGTTTATGCTTATGTGTTTGTATCGGAACATGACATCCGGAGATTTTGTTATTTAATGAAAATACATTCTCTTTGAGAAATGTTTTGATAAATATTATTATATTTTGTTTTGGGAACAAATTCTGCAACTCTTTTAATCAAAGGATTACTCTGATTTTATAAAACAAAGCATAAACAAATCGGTCTTTTCTGGCCGTGAAATTGAGGATGTCACAATAACTATAATTGGTATGTACTTTACCCGATAGTAGCATGGTCCTTTTGGTTGCCTTCACCATAGCAATTTGATAGGATGAATTATGGATAAAGTGGTTAATTAATGATTTATTGATATATTATAAGAATAATATATTAATTGATGAATCATATTATTTAACTAGTATTGATCATAAATTAATTTGGAATTAATTTAGTGATCAAAAGAAACTAATTAAAAGTATGGGGACTGATTATGTAAATCAGTAATAGTTGTAGTTTGGGCTAATGGATCATATTTATAAGAGGTGGACGAAAATATGGGAAGTCCATAGAGTTTTCATCCATGGCCTGTCATGTGGGGGTCTGTGGATTGCTTATGGCCTAAGCAAGGGAATTAGGGTTTTCAATCAACTATAAAAGGAACCCCAAGGCTCATGAAATCGGCCACTTGATTCACTAAAAGAAACCTTGGCCAAAATCCTGTAGCCTCCACCTCTCTCTCTCTCTCTCTCTTGTTCATCCATTGCTAAGTGGTGTTTGTGACTCCATTAGAGGTGTAACACTTGAGGCACTAAGCTCTTGAAGATCAAGATCAAACAATCAACAAGAAAGGTATTCTTCTAACCCTAATATGATTAGATTTCGATTTTATATCTTAGAATTAGGGTTCTTGCTTTGGAAAATTAATTTGCATGTATAACTTGAGAAAAACATAAATCCAAAGCAATTAGGGTTGCATGTGTACCATAAGAATATTGTAATGCTCAAAACCCATCAATTGTATCAAAGATTAGGGTGTTTTCTATTATATTTGATGCTATTGTGTTTTGCCAAAGCTGAAACAAAATCGTTTTTTGTTCACTGCCTGATGAACTCGATGAATCCATGCCCTGACTCAACAAGTTGTTCGTCAGTTGGCATATTTTTTGGATTACAAGCCTAAATTAGATAAGGATCATTACCTTAAATTGTTTTAAGTGTTTAAATTCGAATTTTCTGATATGGTAATGAATATCCTCATCTAATTTAACGATAATGGTCAAATTTTAAGATAATGTCTAAAATTATGTGATTAGTTTAATTATTTAAAATATGATCTAGAAGTTTTGAAAAGTTTCAAAATTTGCCCTCAAGTTTTGGAATTTAAAATTTGATTAAAAGTCTTAATTTTTAAATATTAAATTCTAAAACCCTAGTGTTTTAAAAGGTTTAAAATACAACCCTTATACAATTATAATATTAAAAGATTAATATGTATAAGATGAGTCAGTCTTACCGTTAGTAGACCTCATTCACGAAGCTACTCTATAAAGGGTGTTTAAGGAAGCGGCCTATAAAATGACCGTCATTGTGTATCCACTCTTACCCACCGCACTCTTGACTAGTGGAGGGTCGTTAGCCAAACGGGTAGGATAAGACATTAATTCCTCATTAATAAGTATAGTGAATATAATAAAGTAACTAAATGTTTTTATAAATTCCCAATCTTAGTTACCTTAGGAAAAATGTGAAAATGATGCTAGTCCATGAAATTGCACTTTGCACCTTGCCAAGTCGTTAGTGGAGCGTGCGTGGTTAACCGGCACACTAACTTGGACTAACAAGGGTAACAAAGGGTAGCTCGCGAATTACCATAGATCAATGGAGCGTGTGTGGTTAATCGGCACATTGATTAGGTGGTAGATGACATCGAGAGTGCCAAGATAATTTGCATGGTTATTCACACCTTGTTTGTGATCCTCGGTATCCCAGTCACAAACTTGAAGGGCATAATCGAGATTAAACATGCCATTGAAAAGTTCAATGAATCTTAAAAGAATCTAGGAATTTCATTTCATTTAAAACCTAATTCTTCATTTTATTTTTCGTGGTGGAATTGGTAAATCGTTATTTACCTACCTTCAAATAATTTGTAATTGGATTACGGCATCCCTCTTCCGAATTGTGAATTATTGTGTTGGGTCCTAGCCTTAATTTTCATTTGGGTGTTATATTAAGGATCTTTTATCAAATCAAAACTTTGTTCCTTTTCTTTTTCAGATGTCTGGCTCAAAAAACGCTTCTAAATCGAACTCTAACTCCTCAAGCTCCTTTTCTCTATTGAACATTTGTGGCAGGGTCACCTTTGATGGATCCAATTTCAATGATTGGATTCACAACATTCGTATGACCCTACGATACGAGGAGAAAGAATACGTCATCGACAAAGAACTCAAAGAGATAGATGAAACCAAAGCTACTACTGAACAAATAGTTGAGTATAGGGCTCATGAAAAAGACGCGACAAAGGTGTCGTGTATTATGGTAGCCACTATGACTCCTGAGCTACAGTGGTTCTACGAGGACTAATGGCCTTATGACATGTGCCAGGATTTAATGGAAAAGTACCATCAAAGCGCGTGTCAAGAAAGGTACGAGATTGTCGCCTCGCTGATAACAACCACGATGAAAGATGGAGAGTCCATCACGAGCCACTTGAAAAGGATGCAAAGGTATGTGGATCGTCTGCTCAAGTTGAATGTCAACTTTGACAAAGCATTAAGGATTGATATAATCCTACACTCTTTACCTCCTTTTTATGATCAGTTCAAGATGACTTATCATATGAACAAGGAGGAATTCACTTTGAGCAAACTTCAAGGTTTGTTGAGAACTGCTGAAAGTGGACTTAAAGGCAAAGTTGTCGAGTCGACCCCTACTGCTGCTGCCCCGGTCCTCACTATAGGACATGGTAAAGGGAAAAAGAGGAAATCTCCCTCTAATATCCACAAGGGAAAGTCCCATGATGTATCCTCTTCAAATGGATCCAAAGGTAAAGTCGATTTTGCCACTCCCTCATCATATCCTAAAGAAGCAATGTGCTTCTACTGTAACGACAAAGGGCATTGGAAAACGAAGTTACCCAAAATACTTGCAGGACATCAAGGATGGGAAGATAAAGCCCTCATTTGCAGGTATTTATACTATTCAATCTAATAACTCATGACATGCTAGTTCTTGGGTCCTTGATACAGGATATGGTTTTCGCATTTGTTCTGATTTGCAACGGCTAAGAAGAAGTAGGGATGTGTAGCATGGGAAGATGAACCTGATAATGGGGAATAGGAAATCGTCTCCTGTTACCAAGATCGGGATTTACTCTTTAGTGCATAGTAGTGGGTTAGAATTAGAATTAAATGATTGTTGCTACTAGTCAGAGATGACGAGGAATATTATTTCTTTTCATGGTTTGTACAGACAAGGTTTTAGATTTTCATTTAATAATGAAGTTGGTTCTATTAATGATTTCTATAATGGTACTTTATATTTTGAAGCATTGCCTTGTAATGGTGTATATGAAACTGTGATGGTTGTAGACAGCATAGGAAATAATATGTTGCATATCAATTCATCTAATGGTTTAGACAAGGCATGCTTATGGCATTGTCATCTTGTACATGTCAATATGAAATGCATAGCCCAACTCCAAAAGGATGGAGTCTTGGAGTCATTTGACCTAAATTCAGATGACACGTGCGAATCTTGTTTACTTGAAAAGATGAATAAATCACCTTTCACTAGTACTTGTGAAAGAGGTAAGGGATTGTTGGATCTCATACACACAGATGTGTGTGGGCCCTTCATATCCACCACAAGGGATGCCAACCGCTTCTACGTTACGTTCACTGACGATTATAGCAGATATGGGTATATCTACTTCATCAAGCACAAGTCGGAAACATTTGCAAAGTTCAAAGAGTTTAAGCAAGAAGTGGAGAATCAATTGGGCGGGAAGATAAAGATGCTTAGATTCGATAGGGGTGGTGAGTATCTTAGTATCTAGTTCCACGACTATCTTAAGGAATGTGGAGTTGTTTCCCAATTGACGCCACCTAGGACACCATAGCTTAATGGTGTAGCTGAGAGGCACAATCGAACCTTGGTGGACATGGTTCGTTGCATGATGAGTCAAGCTTCGTTGCCTATCTCATTTTGGGGGTATGCCTTGGAGACTGCGACCCATATTCTTAATCTAGTCCCAACTAAGAAGGTTGTCAAAACACATCACGAAATGTAGACATGGAAGGTTCCCACGCTGGCACATATCAAGGTTTGAGGTTGCGAGGCTTTCATAAGACGAGAAACTCACGACAAGCTTGAACCTTGTAGTGAGCGGTGTATTTTCATTGGCTACCCACAAAAATCTTTTGGATATCTTTTCTACAGACATAGTGATAATGTGGTCCTCGTAGCAAGGAGAGGGGTTTTCCACGAAAGAGAACTCACATGCCAAGAGGACAGTGCGAGGCAAATTGATCTTGAATAGCTTCAAGAGTCAAGCGGTGAAGGAACCACTTGTTGGATTAGTGTCTAAGTCCATAACTATATTTGGTATGTACTCAACCCGACTCGGCATGGTCCATTTGGGTTGCATGGCATTATGCATTTGGATAGACTAAAATGAGAGAAATAACACTTAAGGTTTGGTAATATATTATAAGTTCTAATATATTAATAATATTATTTAATTAGTATTGATCAATAATTAATTTGGAATTAATTAAGTGATCAAAAGGAGACTAATTAAATATATGGGTTGATTGTGTAAATCATCCATACTTGTATAGTGGGCTAATGCTCCATGGATTATCAAGTTGGGCTAAAACCCATAGGATGCTCCATGGTGTTTTTGTACCCATGGATCATGGAAATGAAAGGCCATGACAATTAGGGTTTACATGGTGTAACCCTAATTGTGACACACTATATAAGCATCTTATTCTTGTCAAAATCGGCCACCCATGAGAGACTATGAAGGAATGGTGAGGGCTAGCCGATTTCATGAAGTGTATCATTTCTCTCTAAGTTATTCCAAGTGCATTTGATGTTGTGTGAACCATTTTAGGTGTCACACTTGGGGCACTAGGCTCTCAAGCTTCATGGAGTTAAGCTACATCAACAAGGTATGTATTTATATCTAGTTTATTATTCTAGTATCAAAAGATTGTATGCTAGTTAGGGTAATACCTTGGAATATTCATATTTGCATGTATAATAGAGAAAACATAGATCCAAGGTATTTAGGGTTGCATGTACACTTAGGAGTGTTAGAATGCTCATAACCCAACAGTGGTATCAAAGCCTAGGCTTGTTTTCAATTATATTTGCTGCAAAGTGCTGAAAAATGTTGAAAAAGTCGATTTTCGGGTTGTCTGGGCACTGGACTCGCCGAGTCCATGAAGAAACTCATCCTACTCATCGAGTAGATTCATACACTCGACGAGTAGGACCCCCAGACAACATATTTTTGACTTTTAAGGCTGGAATTGGACTAGAATCATTACCCTAAGCTGTTTTTGAACCTATAAACTTGTTTTTGATGTGGTAATGTTCATTCTAATCCAATTTCAAAGATAATTGTCAATAGATTCATGTTTTGTATTATTTTAAGGATTAGGCTAATTACATGAAAAAGTTTGATTTGAATTATCTTGTTCTTATGAGTTGCTTAGATTAATAGAAAAATTATGTGAAATTGTTGTTTTCAATCCAAATTAATTTAAGACTTGGTTCTAAAATGTGTTTTTGTAACTTGTCCTCAAGTTATATGAAAAGTCACATTTAAGATTCATTAGACTCATAAATATGTCCATATGTTAAGAATAAAGAAAAGTCGCATTCTTTTAATAGTTTAAAGTCTTCCATAACTTGTCCTCAAGTTATGGAACTTGAAGAGTTTTTTAATTAAAACTACTTTAAACACATAAGTTATGGAATTGAATAGTTTCAAAACTTGCCCTCAAGTTTTGGAATTTGTAAAGTTCTCCCTTGTGAATACTTTAATTCCAAGTTAAGCCCTTAGAATTTTACAAGTTAAAATTCGACCCTTATACTTTATAGTATTATAAGTTAATAATATATATATATATATATATATATATATATATGTGTGTGTGTGTGTGTATAAGAGCAAGTCAGTCTTACCATTAGTAGGCCTCGTTCACAAAGCCGGTCTATAAGGGGGGTATAAGGTTACTGCCTATAAAAAGACAGTTTAATGGGTGTCCACTCTCACCCACCGCTTCCTTGACTGGTGGAGGGTCGTTAGCCGAACGGGTAGGACAAGGACTATAATTCTCCCTTAATTACAAGTACTGATGATAAATACTAAGTAACTAAACCTTTTATAAATTCTCAATCTTAGTTACATTAGGAAAAAGTGAATAAGGTGCTAATCCATGAAATTACACTTTGCACTTTGCTTAAGTCGGTTAGTGGAGTGCGTGTGGTTAACCGATACACTATCTTGATTTAACAAGGTAGGCAAAGGGTAACTTAATGTTTATCGTAGTATCGATAGAGAGTGGGTGGTTAACCGTCACATCGATTGAGGGGTAAATATTAAGGGTACCAAGTATATTTGCATGGTTACTTCACACCTTGTTTTGTGATCCTCGGCATCCCAATCACAAAACATGAAGGGCACACTTGAGATTGAAACATGCCATTGAACAGTTCAATGAATCTCAAAAGATCTAGGAGCTTTAAATCCAAGTAAAACCTAATTAAATTATTTCATTTTCATGGTAGAAATTGGTGAATCGTCATTCACCTACCCTCAAATATTTTATATCTTGGATTATGGCATCCCTCTTCCAAGTTATAAAAGTATGGTGTTGGGTCCTAACCTTAATATTTCATATTGGGTGTTATATTAAGGACTTTAGATCAACTATCTTGAATATCTCCCAAAAGATGTCTAGTTCAGACATCTATGATCTTCCCAAATCTTTTGGAACTTCACTTCCTCCACCTCCTCCAATTATTCTCCCTAACCCACAAGTTCAAGGTCACTCAAACCCTATTGGCAAGCAAGGTCTATGTGTGATCGCATCTTGGAGATGAAGTCACATATGGACAAGTCGGGAGAGTTAGGTGTCAAAGTCGTGAGAAAAGTTGGTTGTTCAATCACCTTCTAAGTCACATAGTGAGTTCCTTTGGAACTACTATGAAACAGACTATGACATGACCCTTAATGATCTTATCTATTTGCTTGGTGCTGCTGAATCAGCAATGATTTGAGGACTAGTAAAGCAAATTGATTAGGAGATCAACTTCCTAATGCACATTGACGATGGTAACATTGGATATCTAGAAAAACCTTCTCTTCCCAAGGAAAGGGATTGACCATAGTCAAATCGGTTGACCAAATGGTAAAGAGAAAGGCAAGTTTGTGATAGTCCCATTCTCCATTCCCAAAAAGTCCATATGTTTCTCTTGCCAAAGGAAGGGGCATTGATTACAAAGCTGCCTATTTACCTGAAAGATCATAAGGTTAATCAAGTCAACAAGTTTGACTCTACTTCAGGTAAAGACCACTATCTAACTCTGTTAAGTTTCTATTCTGAGATTCTTATTACATAATGTGACTGGGTCACATGTTGATGTTTTAAAAATCAAATAAAAGTGAAGAAACTTAAAGGAAGTATATGCTGATTCTAATCACGAAAATGGATTTCAATCGCATGGTTCGGTGATCAGAATTTTGAGTTGTTACTTAGGAGTTATGATATATTGCTTAGGAATAGATAACAACAAAGTTTTCCATATACTTTTGCACTGTACGGATAAGTTTTTCCGCAATGTTTTTTAAATAAAAGGAAATTTTTGATTTCATTTATTCTAAGTATCCTTACAATGGCGTTTGTGGAAAATTGTTGTTTATATGATTCCATTGATAGCAGTATTGGAAAATGGATTTGTTCCTTTCATTTGTGGTAGTGTCTAAATTTACCAAATAAGGGAAGGTTCTCATCACCCAAGGTTTCAGTTGGATAGAAACTTGGAATCATACAAGTTGTATAGTATGATGAATGAGAATTTTCACCTTTGGAAAAATTAAGACTAATTCCTTGTTCACATTTATATGTGAGGCAAGTGAAGGACTAGGGGATCAAGTACACATTCTTGTGCACTGGTCAAGTCCACCACAAAAGATCGATAAGACTATTCGTCATGATTTACTAAAGTTTAGTAAATATGGCTATACTTGCAAGTTTAAGTATAATTTTGAAACATTGAAAAAGTTTCCATGTATGGCAGAACAAATAAGAAGAATCAAATTAGGAAGAAGGATAAAAGTTTCTCAAATCTGAAAAAATGGGAGAGTACTTTAGTATCAGGTTTTGTGATCATCTTAATGATTTAGAAATCATATCGCAATTAGTCCTCTAATGAAATCTTAGTGCATTCTTATGACTAAGAAGAGGAATCTTGAATTTTTGGAATGGTTAAATCAAGAAGATAAGTCATACTTCGTTCCAAAACAAGTCTTAGAGTCATACTCCAAGACTATAAGTTGAGTGACATATCTTAAAGAAAGGTTTAAAACACTTGTCAAATGTAAGAGTAAAAGTGTCCTACTCTTGTACATTTGAAATTGGTAAGTTGTGATGTTTTGGATAAAACAAAGACCAACTTAGGACAATTGTGTGAAGTGTTTGTCTTGATAAAGAATCCGCAGTATCTCTTGAATATTTGGAAAGATAGCCTTTATGTCAAAAGGACAATGGGAGTCTTAAAGATCCTGGAAGAATTTCAAAGATCTAATCAAGAATAAAAGCCTGTAGTTTGACACTAGCACTCGACGAGAGGTTTATAACCTATCATGTTGACATATTCCTACTTCTGTGCCCATTCTAGTGAAATTTGGATTTGCATATGAGTTCTGAGAGTTCTCAATTGGTTGCACTACAACTTGGAAGCAATGGCAGGCCCTTGTGCTACCAGGTGGCAAGAAGTTAAGACTGCACAAGTTCAATCCATATGAGTTTGGATTTGTCATTAACCGTGTCTTGTGATTATGGTTTTGATAAATTCACATGGATAGTAACACATACACCATAAAATCTAAGTTTCATAAGGTTTCACTCCGATTCATGAAAATGATGGTGAGGAAACGCTTTCACTAAGTAGATTTTAGGTAGATGGCAAGTGTGATATTTGCATTCTCAAAGCCGTTAGTGGAGCGTGTGTGGTTAACCGGCACACTAACATGGACTTGTGAGGAATGACAAAAGGTCTAAACAATTGAGACTATGATTACGGCATCCCTTTTCATAATTCTGAAATTGTTTAGACACACATGTGAGCTATCTAAGGAAAGGTGTGTGATATTCATAAAGTTTTATCAAAGCATCTCGTATGAGAAATCTGAACTTTGATAAGAAAGTTAATAAAGTATTGATTTCTAGAAGTCCAACTGATTTTTGAGTACATGTCAAAGCTAGTGGGAGCATGAGTGGATTGCTAATAATCATCATGTTAGTGGGAGCATGATAATTATGATAAAGGTTGCAAGTTAGCAATGTTAATTATAGAAAACAAAAGTTTCAATTCGTGGAGTTGCAGGGGTTGAAAAGTTGTTGAAATTATGCCTCATTTCAATTCTAAAAGGCTTAGATTGAGATCTTAATCGTTCTAAAAAGGCTTAGATTGAGGTTTTAATCATCTTTAGTCAAGAATATATATATATATATATATATATATATATATATATATATATATATATGAATTTTATGTTGGTTTGGTTCAACTTAAGAAAAAAATTTATATTACGTTCTCAAAATTCGATTATGATTACGGCATACCTTTTCATGGACTGAATTATGAGAACTTGGCAAATAGAAATAGAAATATTATAGCAAAAGACTGGTCTAGTATCATGTCTTTATGCGAGACATCATGAATCGTGTCCCATATGCTTCAGATATAGGATCTATTGTATGTGCTATAATATTCATCTATTCTAAATTTTTCCAAATGCCTAGAGCATTAAGAGGAAAAAGTACTAGAACTGGATATGACTAATTTGATTAAGCAATTGTCGAGGACAATCTAAGGTTTACCAAAGATTGGTTGCTCAAGGACAATTGGAAGTATGGTGTAAATTTTAGAGAGGACCATATTGACATATTCTGAAAAGAGGTAACTCTTGGTCAGAAGTAATAGCCAAAATGAGAATATGCAAATATTCCCATAGGTGGAATTTATTCGTCAAATCTATGTAAGATTAGGAAACTTAATGCAAGAAGGATGTTCAAAGTAATGTACTTTGAATTCGAGACTTCGTTTACATGGAATGATCTCCATTAGAATACTTTGTAATGTCTGTTGACAAGTCTTTGTGACTTTGTGAATAATATTACAAGATGATCAATGCATATAAGTTTAGAATCTAACAAATTTAGGTAAATGGCAAGAGTTTGGAATTCTTGCATTTGCAGTAAGGATTTGTGATTGTGAAATGAGAATAATTGGAATTATGTTCAATCGATCTATTTCACAAAGTAAAGATCATAGACAAACATAGTGTGTATACTTGGTGTATGGCATGACTAGTGTTTAGAAAAAAATAGTGTACATGCTTGGAGCATAGGAGAACTATTGTTTTTAATTCAAGTATAAAGTTGATAGTTTGAAACAATATGCAATGAATGATGGGTAATCAATATGGTGATAAATAAAAGATGTTTTATTTATATTCATAAGTTCTGAGACCATATTGGATTCGATTATTATTGTGTTTCACTTTGCATGTTTTGACTTCCAGAATAACTAGGTCGTTCTTCCTGATTGACTAAGTTATTCAAACCATCCACAGTCGGTCATATGTTAGAAGTAGATATGAATCAAGACTGTCATGGGTTGGCTTGTAGAGGTCTAAGATGTTGGAAAAGTAGGGCTACAACACTCATGAGTGCTCATAAGTTCTGAGTATTGGATTCAACCCACACTTATTGGAATCATTTCATGGATTTTATCACGAGTGATCATGAGATGATAATATCTTATATTCTTCAAACCTAGAGATATGAGTTGTTACTATGAGTTGGTTATACATTGATTGCACGAAACCGCATTGGTAACTCGATGTTATAAAACGTGCCTTTGTGTATGATCCAACAAGTAGTAGAACAAGCCATATGAGTCGAACTTTATCCATTCCTTTTACCTTCGGGATAAAAATGATATATGTAGGCCCCTCAATGATTTAATGATGATACATGTGAGTGCTTGGCCAAGCTAGGACTGATTTGATATGTTCAATCAGTCAGCCATCATGAATAGGAAATCGAAAAACAACAAATGGACAGAGAGAATGATTTTAATCCATGTCTCAGTCCATATGATATCTAGAATGGAGGACTATATGATCCCTTATCTAATGGATAAGTCATTGACAAAGGTTAGTGTTTATCGACAAGGTCAGAGTTCGACAACGGCTTTTGAGAGCTATGATTGGCAGTTGGTTTTTGAAGTCATATGCAATAATAGTTTTAAACTTATACAAGTAGGAGACTGTTGGATTAGTGTCTAAGTCCATAACTATATTTGGTATGTACTTGACCCGACTCGGCATGGTCCATTTGGGTTGCATGGCATCATGCATTTGGATAGACTAAAATGAGAGAAATAACACTTAAGGTTTGGTAATATATTATAAGTTCCAATATATTAATAAGATTATTTAATTAGTATTGATCAAGAATTAATTTGGAATTAATTAAGTGATGAAAAGGAGACTAATTAAATATATGGGTTGATTGTGTAAATCATCCATACTTTTGTAGTGGGCTAATGCTCCATGGATTATCAAGTTGGGCTAAAACCCATAAGATGCTCCATGGTGTTTTTGTACCCATGAATCATGGAAATGAAAGGCCATGACAATTAGGGTTTACATGGTGTAACCCTAATTATGACACACTATATAAGCATCTTATTCTTGTCAAAATTGGCCACCCATGAGAGACTATGAAGGAATGGTGAGGGCTAGCCGATTTCATGAAGTGTATCATTTCTCTCTAAGTTATTCCAAGTGCATTTGATGTTGTGTGAACCATTTTAGGTGTCACACTTGGGGCACTAGGCTCTCAAGCTTCATGGAGTTAAGCTACATCAACAAGGTATGTATTTCTATCTAGTTTATTATTCTAGTATCAAAAGATTGTATGCTAGTTAGGGTAATACCTTGGAATATTCATATTTGCATGTATAATAGAGAAAACATAGATCCAAGGTATTTAGGGTTGCATGTACACTTAGGAGTGTTAGAATGCTCATAACCCAACACCTCTAACACTAGCACTCAACTTGAGGAAGAGATTCCTATTGAACCGATTGACGTGTCATTACCTCTAATTCATTCCTCTCGTGTTAGGATGGCACCAGAGTTTTATGGTTTTCATATTACTACGGAAGAAGATACGTTTATCAGTTATAGTACACTGGTAAGTTTGGATGAGCCTACTAACTACAAGGAAGCCATGGCGGGCCCCGAGTCTACGAAATGGAAACAGGCAATGGACAGTGAGATCGAGTCCATGTATGACAAACAAGTTTAGAACTTGGTTGACAATGTACCGGGTCAGAAGACAGTTGGGTGCAAATGGATCTTCAAGAAGAAGACTGACATGGAAGGAAAAGTGCATACGTTCAAGGCACGGTTGGTTGCGAAGGGATTTACTCAAACCCCGGGGGTTGACCATGATGAGACTTTATTACTAGCAGCCAAGATCAAGTCTATTAGGGTCATGTTAGCTATCGCTACGTTTCGTGATTATGAAATTTGGCAGATAGATGTCAAAACTGCCTTCCTTAATGGGAAGTTGGCTGAAGATGTTTACATGCATCAGCCAGAGGGTTTTGTGGATACTAAATACTCTAATAAAGTATGCAAGCTTGAGAAATCCATTTATGGATTAAAGCAAGCATCTCGCAAATGGAATCTTTGTTTTGATGAGAAAATCAAAGAGTTTGGATTTTCGAGAAGCGAGGATGAGTCCTGTATGTATGTCAAGGCTAGTGGGAATATAGTTAGCTTTCTAGTTTTGTATGTTGATGACATACTGCTCATAGGAAACGACATCTCGACCTTGCAGGAGGTTAAGTCCTGGCTTGGGAAGTGTTTCGCTATGAAAGATCTAGGAGAAGTTGGTCATATTCTGGGGATAAGGATTTTGAGAAATAGAAGCAGGAGACAAATAGGACTTAGTCAAAGTACTTACTTGGACAAGGTGCTAAAACGTTTTAGCATGGAGAATTCCAAGAAAGGGGAACTGCCAATCCAAAGCAATACCAAGCTGAGTAAGACTCAGAGTCCGAGTATCGATGTCGAGATAGCGGAAATGAGTCGAGTGCCATATGCTTCCATCGTTGGCTCGATCATGTACGCTATGACATGTACTCACCCTGATGTGGCTTTTTCTTTGAGCATGGTTAGCTGATATCAAGGGAACCCGGGTAGAGCTCATTGGACAACAGTTAAGAACATTCTTAAGTACTTGTGAAGGACTAAGGATTGGGTCCTTACACTTGGTGGAAGTGATGACTTTAGAGTGACAGGGTATAGTGATGCTAACTTTTAGACCGACAGAGATAACTTCCACTCTCATTCGGGTTGGATATTTACCCTAAATAGAGGAGAAGTTACTTGGAAAAGTTCCAAGTAGGAGACCGTGGCTGATTCAACGTGCGAATCAGAGTACATAGCAGCGAGCGAAGTGTCGAAGGAGGCAATATGGTTGAAGAACTTCATTAGAGACCTTGGAGTTGTACTAGCTATGAAGGAGCCTATGGAGATTTTCTGTGATAACGAAGGAGCGGTTGCCTTAACCAAGGAACCAAGGGATCATGGTAGATCCAGACACATCGACAGAAAATACCACTTCATCATACATCGGGTAGAAGAGGGACTCCTCGTAGTCAAGAGGGTATCATCGGAGGAGAACCCAGAAGATCCTCTCACAAAGGGTCTAATCAGGGTTAAGCACTTACAACATGCGAGGAGCATTAGTCTGAAGGACGATATTAGTTTTAGTGATTAGATAGATGTTTAGAAACTTGTAATAGATAAATGTAATTGTCATTTATTGATTAAATAATGGAGATTTATTTATGAGTAAAGTTTACTATTTTGTGTCGATTTTTTACTATTGTTTCCCTTTTTCATGTTTTTACTTCCCGAATAATTAGATTGTTCAAATTATCCACAATCAATCATACTTTGGGAGTAAGTTATGAGGTTAGAATGTCATGAATTGGTTTGTATATTGTCTAAGTGCTTAGACATAGCAAAGGTTTGTTGCAACGTTCATGAGTACTTCTGAAATAAGATTTGAGTATTGGATTAAACCCATGCTCATGTGAATCACTTCATTGAATTTATCACGAGTGATTGTGAGACAATAATATCGTATAATATTTAAACTGAGATAGATAAGTTGTTGTTTACAAGTTGGTTGTACATTGATAATGCGTAAACACATCAATAACTTGATGTTATAAAACGTGTTGTTGTGTACGATTTGATGAGTAAATAGTAAAATCATATAAGTAAATGTTTATATGTTCCTTTTATCCTAAGAGGGTAAAAGCGATATCTTGGGCCCCTCGATGATTTTGTTTTGACTTATGTGTCGAGCCCGGTCAGGACTGAATTGATGTGTTCAATTAAGTTCTATGTTAAACAAATCAGAAGTTGGGAAGCAAACCGTTGGACATTGAGAATGATTATGTTCCATGTCTTTGTCCACACGATATCTTGTAGAATAGAGGATTATATGACCCCTTATCTAAAGGACGCGTCATTGACTAGGTCAGAGTTCGACAATCACTTTTTGAGAGCTACGATTGCTAATCAGATTTTGAATTCGTACTTGCAGTTATAGTTATTAGAGTTCGACAACGACATGATGATAGGGTAACGTTTCAAATTCACGTGCTTTTTTCAAAATGTTATCCATTCATCTCATCCACAAAGTAACCAATCATTTCAAATTCCTTTTCAAAACCAGTTCTCCCTTTTGCCTTATATTCCAAAAAGATGGACGAGCACCTGTCACTTCTTTAATAATAAGAACACCGTTATGTTGTAGAAGCGAAAAAATGAGTTAGAAAATTTCCAATGGAACCACGAACCAGACTTTGGAAGATCATAAATAACTTCGTGCAAGAGTGTGCCAAAGGAAAAGAAATAAACCAAGTTATTGATGTGGGATATTATTGATGTCTTTAAAGACACAAAACTATGGATCCCATGCACAAATCGCTTCCTTCAAAGTCAAGAGAGACTGAGAAGTGTGTGTGTGGTTTTCCGTTGAAGTAAGATCAAATGCTTGTTAATAAGCAATGAAAGGCGTCTTTTCAATATTCGATTATGAGGGTGGCTTTCGCTTCAACTAAACTACGGACCTTGATATAAGACCGAAAGTTGAGTGAAGTACTTGTGTAGCCAGTGTAGCAAAAAACAACAAGTATGTTGGTGCATTTTTCAGTAACTTGGTGATAAAAATAGAAATCTCAAAATAAAATTAAAACTGGATCTTTTGGGTAGAAATGTCCTTGTGTTGAAGCATTTCATAAAGATATCATAAAAAAATAAACAAGATTTCATGGTACCGACCACAAATGTGGTTTCGTTAACACATGAGTGAAAAACTAGAACATTTGATTGTTCACCGTTAATTCAGTTAAGGTATTGGATTGTCAGTTTCACTCAGTTGGTGGTGAAATGAAACTAAGATCATTAACACAGATTTTGCGTAACCATAAACCTCAGTGGTAAATGCTGAGAGTCTCAGGGGTTATGATTATGAAGCGTAATGAGATGGAGAAAAGTATAAAGGTGGTTAAGGAACCGAAAGTACCTCTACTATATAATTAGGACCGAGCAGATAACTCTTAACTCAGTGTGAGAAGAGTAAGGTAGCTCATTACTTAAGTGATTTTTGCAGCTTGATTGGGAAGAAAAAATTTGTATATATCGAATCAGTAAGGCTTCACTTAGAGTTTGTGAGGCTTTGGACAACATGCATCAACATGCTTCTAGGGACACTTAGCTAGTATACAGAGTAAGAATATATACCTTCCCCATGATTCATGGTTGAGACAAGCAGCTAGATAGATTCCAAAGGAAATACAAGAAAATATTTTTGTGTTTTGAAATGTATAAGGAATCAGTCGAACGTTCACCTTTGTATAGATGAGGCGAAATTTATCGAGCGTTCGGTGTAATTCGGTTACCAAAAAATCATGAACCGAAATAGACCGAGCGTTTGCTCTATTTCACTTGTTAATTTTTAAAGAGGCAAAAGAGAAAGTGAAACTTAATGAAGCGAAGATGGTTTCGGTACAGATTCAGCTTCCATCATTCCTAAACCTTGGAGTATTCTATTGAAGGTTGCTTCAGGCAAAGCTTTCATGAATATGTCAGCCAATTGATCAACATATCGAATGAAGTGAACTTCAACATTACCATCTTCTACGTGATCCTTGATGAAGTGATATGGCAGTGCAATGTGTTTCGTCTTGGAATGTTGCATTGGGTTGTGACAAATATGGATTGCACTTTCTGAGTCACAATATAGGGGAATTTTATTCATATTTAGGCCATAATCTCTTAGTTGGCTTTGGATCCAGACGACCTGTGAGGTACAAGATGCTGCGACAATATATTCAGCTTCGGTAATGGATAGAGATGCACAAGTTTGTTTCTTGGACTGCCAGCTGACGAGTTTACCATCAAGAAATTGGCAACCTTGATTTGTGCTCTTTCGATCTAGACCACATCCTCCAAGATCGGCATCAGAGAATGCTTGAACAAAGAAGCCTGATTTGGCTGGATACCATATTCCGAGAGACGAGGTTAGCTTTAAATATCCGAGGATGTTCTTAACAGCCACCATGTGAGGTTCGCATGGATTGGCTTTGAACCTGGCACAATAACAGACAGAGAACATGATATTCGGTCTGCTAGCTATAAGATACATTAGTGATCCTATCATCTGACGATAGAGAGTCACATCAGCAGCTGGTTTATCCAGGGATGGTGTCAGCTTCGTCCCGAAAGCCATTGGAACCTTCACTCTTGAGTCTCCCATCATGCCAAATTTTTTTAGCAAAGTCTTTGCGTAAGCCTCTTGGTTGATAAATATGCCTTCTGGTCCCTATATTATGTTGAGGCCAAGGAAAAAATTAATTAGACCCATTGAGCTCATCTCAAATTTAGTCTCCATCAATTTTTAGAATTCAGCTGTTAAGCTGGGATTCGTGGAACCGAAGATGATTTCATCGACATAAATTTGGACTTTCATTAGGTGGTCACCCGCTTTCTTGCGAAAGAAGGTTGGGTCAACCGAACCTTGTTTGAATTAAGACATTTTCAGAAAACGAGTTAAAGTTTCATACCAGACTCTAGGGGCTTACTTTAGACCGTAAACTACTTTGTCAAGAATGTAGCAATGATCAGGATATTTTTGTCATTCACGAAACCAGGTGGTTGTTCAACATATACGATTTCTTCCAACTCCCCATTCAGGAAAGCACACTTAACGTCCATTTGAAAAACTTCAAAATTCTTATGTTCTGCGTATGCTAGAAAGATATGCATGGATTCTAATTTTGCAACTGGAGCGAAGGTTTCTTCATAATCGATCCCTTCTTCTTGACAATATCCTTTCACTACAAATCTCGCTTTATTCCGTATCACATTACCTTCTTTATCCATCTTGTTACGGAAGACCCTTTTTAAACCAACTACAGATGCATCCTTTAGAGTAGGAATCAGTCTCTAGAATTAGTTTCTCTCAAACTCATTGAGTTCGTCTTGCATAGCTTGTCCCCAATCAGAATGATCAAGTGCAACGTAGATAGTTTTCAGTTCTATCTTGGAGATAAACAAATTAAACATGCAATATTCCACTTGAGAGAATAAAGCAGTTTGTTTTGCTTTAACTTGAGAGCGTGTAAGGACTCCCTCAGATGATTCACCAATCACTTGTGTTTTCGGATGATCTATTGTCCATTTAGTGAGTGGAGGGTAATATGGATCATAGGCAAGATCCAGTTTAGGATTTACTTCCTCTTCGAATTCTGATTGAACATCCGAATTATCATTTGTATTTTGATTCTCCCCCTCGAATGATGAGACGGTTTCAACATCAGGTTCAAAATTCTCCCCCTCAATTGGACTTCCTGTTGGATTAGTGTCTAAGTCCATAACTATTTTGGTATGCACTTGACCCAATTATGAGCATGGTCCTTTTGGGTTGCCTTCACCATAGCAATTTGTAGGATGAATTAAGGAGAGAAAGGTTTAATTATGATTTATTAATATATTATAAGAATAATATATTAAAGGATAAATCATAATGTTTAATTAATATTAGTCAAGAATTAATTAAAGAATTAATTTTGTGGCTAAAAGAGATTAATTAAACTTAGGGGACTGGAATTGTAATTGTAAGATAATTGGAATTAGGCTATGGATCACCTTGGAATATAGGTTAGACAAAATATGTGGGAAGCCCATATGATTTTCGTCCAAGGTATGTTCCAGAAGGGGTCCATGGGCTGCTTAGGGATTAAGCAGTCAAATTAGGGTTTCCTTGTTAGATAACCCTAATTGCCTACCTATTTAAGGAGACCATAAACCCCAAAAACGTAGTGAATGAATCCTTTAGGGTTTCTAGTCGTTTTTGGTGCCTCCTCTCTGCTTCTTCTTCATCTAGTTGCTTAGTGGTGTTTGTGACTCCGTTAGAGGTGCAACACTTGAGGCACTAAGCTTTCTAAAGCCAAATACGAAGAGAAATAGATTGTTATTGCTACATAACAATCAAAGGTAAGATCTAAACCCTAATTTCAATTGTTGTTTATTAGATCTAGGGTTTATGGCTTTGGATATTTAATTGCATGTTCATTAGACAAACTAGATCCAAAAGCTATTAGGGTTTGCATGTACACCATAGGAATGATGTATTGCTTGAAACCCATCAGTGGTATCAGAGCCTAGGGCTATTTGTTTGATGTATCTGATGTTATAGTTGATTATTCATGCTTAAAATTGAATTTTTTTGGTTTCCGGGGGCTGGATTCGTCGAGTCCATAGCTGAACCCGCCGAGTCCACTGGGAACTCGACGAGTCTAGTGCTGACTCAACGAGTCAGAGTCGCAGATACCTGATTTTGCGGGATTTTGACCTGTTTTGGCTGCGGATAATTACCTAAAACGTTTTTTATTAATAAAATCCCAATTTTTTTCTATATTTGGAGATTATCCTTGCCAAAATAGAAGACAATTGTCAAAATTTAGATAATTTTTTGTTTTATTAGATAAAGATTGATTATTTGTAATTTAGATTTGAATTATCTTGTGAAATAATTTCAATTTTCCCCTTTAGGTTTTATAGTTTAAATTTGAACTTAAAAGTTTTGTTTTTTGAAATTTGAATAGTTAAACCCTAATGTTTTGAAAAGTTTCAAAACTTGTCCTCAAGTTTTGGAATTTAAATTTTGATTAAAAGGTTAATTTTGAAATATTCAAAGAAAGTAAGAAAAACTTTATCCGAGGTCCTATTCTATATCAAAATTGTTGGAGTTGGGCAAGTCCTACTTGCGGCGTGTTGTGCATTTGGAGCTAGACTCGGCATCCGATTGTTTGACTCCCATTAAACGCCTCTCAAGAACCGCTTGTTGTTCCTTCATCTCTTTTATTTCTGCAAGTGCTGTCACCATTTGGCTTTGAAGCGTCCTTGTGTGGAGTTGGGTACCTTCGTGTAGTCCGTCCAGACGACAGATGTCTGCGGTGTTACCCTGTGTAGCAGCATTGATCTCACGAATTATGGTTGCTTGCATGTCCGAATGGTAGTTCTGGGTGGCTATTGTGCCCACAATAACGGGAAGCGCTCGATCAGCTGAGCCTCCCCCACTGACATTGTAAAACTCCCGACACATGCCGAAGGGAGGGCGTACACATAGTTAACGGCTCCAATGGTAAAGATGGCTTCCCCAAATGGGAATGGGTCCTTGGTAACCCATTCTAACTTCGGGAGGACGAGGAGCGGGAGGGTTGATTACTTCCGGCTCGGAGTCTGTTCCATCCGTAACTTCCTCTTCCTCCTCTATAGGCTCTTCTTCCTATTCGACTTCCTCGTCGACTTCGAATTCCTCCGGGTCTTCTTCCGGATCATCTTCTATCCATCCACCGTTACCTTGGTTTGGGTAGTAGGGATATCCCGGTATATGGAATCCGGCCATTGTGTCTGTACTAGGATAGAGGTATAAGAATTTTATAAGAAAAGAAATGTCTATTTAACGGCATCCTAAGTTTAACTATATCTTGTGGTGTGCAGGTTTTTCATTGTCCTTATATTTTATAACAATAATCCTATAGTATTTCGAATTTGCAAGTCTAGAAATTTTATTTGGTAAGTTTTTGAATTGTTGTCCACTACGACCATTCCTCGACGTACGTTGGTCAAATCCAGGATAAATATAGTTGATCAGGCTATATTTATTCTCGATTTGATTACATACCTCGAGGCCCAATCGTAGTGTCGCAACTTGCCTTAATACTTTTTAGAAAACTTTGTTATGATACGAGACCGATGCATGCGAGTAAAAATGTATATTTTTAAAAGAAAATATATTGTTTTTGAAAACGTTTTGTCAGAGGGTTTTTGGTCCCCTTTGCATTTATAGTTTGTATATCTTATGTGGTTCGATATACTTAGTTCACTATAAACAATGCTCTGATACCAATCTGTCACACCCCCAAACCAGAATGGCGGAAACATTCGGGGGTGGATGACTTCACGTAGTATCATAACAACTGAATATCGTAAAGAAAGTAACACAACCATCATATATATATAATAAAAACGTACATTGTTGCGTTATACATGTTTCCAAAAGAATATTACAATATGATGATTTAAAATGTTTGATAATAATTGCTTAAGCGTTCCTTTTTCAAAAGCTGGTAGTTACCTGTGTTACTGATTCCCTGAGAAATACAAGTGGTTTCGAAAAAAAAGTGTCAACAATAAAGTTGGTGAGTTCATAAGTGTTTTTGTACTGAAAAAGTATGTCTTTTTGGAAGAAAAGTAGGTGAACGTAGTTTCCAGAAAATCCAATATTTTCCACATATAGTTTGAACAGTTCCCAAAATTGGAGGGCGTTAGTATCTTTCGTACTTAAATGATAAAGATGAATTTTGTATTCAAAATAATGTAAATACTGAATGCATATACGAGTCTCATAAATCAAGTTTGTTTTTATACTTTCATGCGAGTCTTATAACCATACTATTGGCATAGACTGTCTGTAACAACATTCTTCAGGTGTTGTAGTGTTATGACATTTGTCACCCCAGACCTGCCGGTGTAACTGTAGCTAACAGTTTAGGTGCGGGGTTGTCAATCCCATATAGATCTATACACAAGTATCACACTCTCCATTCAAGAGATTATGACTTATAATACAGGACTTGAAATGCATACTTAAGAGTACGTTGAAGTTGAATATCTCACATCGCTTAGTATACATAGATTTACGATAAGAAAGTCTTTATTTCACTTTTAGGTGAAAGTATTTCGTTTTTCAAGATGTATTCGTAAGAATGTATGAATAACTCGCAAACTATACCCATTATGGTCTTTCAGAAAGTATGTTCCATTTGGTGAAAATAACTTGGTGAAATACTAAACTTTATACGTAAAGTAAGATGTTGGTATCGAATAATAATAAGATAGATGTTGTATTTATATAAAACGATACGTTTTCTTGTATTGTACTTGTATTCCCCCCCTAAAACATGAAAAGACTTGAAAAGTAGGGGTATGAACTCACTTGTTCGGTTTGAAGAGAGTGAGACTAGAGTCGAGCAGAACTTCAACTGCGGAAAGCTGCGTCTTCGAGCTTCTCGGGGATCTCGGTAGCGTAGAACCTTCGTCGGGGGCTCGGGTGTGGAATCGAGGGTGTCGGGATGGCCTCTGGTGCTTGCAAGTGTGTGAAAGTGAGTGAGAGTTTGAGGAAAGTGTACCAAAATCTGGAGTTCATGCCCTGTATTTATAGGGTTGAAGGCGTGAGTACGCTGGGTGTACGCGTTACGCTGGGCGTAACTTTGCGTCATGGCTTACGACTCGGGTCTAGCTAGGCGTAGAGCTTGTAGCCGATGGGACTTGACCCTGCACCTGAGTACGCTGGGCGTACTCTTGAATTACGTTGGGCATAATTTTGGCTTCAATCTTCTGAATTCCGTAACTTTCGCGTACGGGCTCCGTTTTTTGCGTTCTTTTTATCCACGCGTAGGTGAGACTATGCTCTACAACTTTCATTTAGAATCCGTTGGCTAGTTTTGACTTTATTTTTAATACTATGTTTTTAATAGGCCGGGACTGCTAAAGTCCGTT
The DNA here is from genome assembly GCF_002870075.4 of Lactuca sativa. NCBI lineage: Eukaryota > Viridiplantae > Streptophyta > Magnoliopsida > Asterales > Asteraceae > Lactuca > Lactuca sativa. Next base: position 308,891,198 of record NC_056626.2, on the reverse strand, counting down.
AAAAATTTATAACTTCTTTATCCGACGTCTGTTTTCGTTTGTCTTTTTATCATCCTACTCCTATTTTGGAGACCTCCAACTCTCGTTTAGGTTGCGTTAGCTAAATATCATTCGATTTTTAATTCGAGTTTTTAGCTCTTTACCGCTGTTACGAAACTTAGAAATTTCGTAACTTCTTCATACGAGGTCCAATTTGGGCGATCTTTTTATGTACGTTTATGGTTTAACGAACTCTACGACTTTTGTTTAGATACTTAAGGCTAAAATGCATTTTATTGGAATTTCACTTTTTACGTTAAATAATGTTTTACCGGGTGTGTCGTTAATATTTGAGTGGTCATAATTTCTTCATGGTAACCCGGTTTCGAATGTTCTTTATGTTTTTGGAAACCTTGGTACGATATCTAACATTTGATGCATCCCAATTTAGATTTTTGAACACTTTATTTTTTAGGCTAATTTCGTTGATCCCAAATAGTTTTGTTGTATTTGACTTTTGAGTGTTACATTGCTTTGGAAAAATATAAGGGTTGTCACATTTTAAAATTTAATTAAAGGTCTTAATTTGAAATTTTAAATTCTAAAACCCAAGTAATTTGAAAAGTTCAATTTACACACTTATGGTTTTATTAATTAATTAAAATGTATAATTAAAAGAGAGTTAAAAATTCCATAAAGTTTTGGTTTACGTTTAATTAAATTAAAAGTAAAATTTATTAAATTAGACCACCTAGTATTTTAAAAGTGTAAAATACACCCTATACTATATATAACATTAAAAGTATAATATTATATATGTATGAGTAAAAAGTCAGTATTACCGTTAGTAGGCCTCATTCACGAAGCTAGTCTATAAGGGGTGTTTAAGGAGATTGCCTATAAAATGACGATTAAATAGGTATCCACTCTTACCCACCGCACTCTTGACTATTGGAGGGTCGTTAGCTGAACGGGTAGGATAGGAGGCAAAATAACTAAATGTTTTTCAAATTCCCAAATCATAGTTACTTTAGGCAAAATGTGAAATTGTATGCTAATCCATGGAATGACACTTTGTACCCTTGTCGAGACGTTAGTGGAGCGTGTGTGGTTAACCGGCACACTAATTTGGGTTTGGCATTGGTGGCGAAGGGTGACTCGGTGTTTATCATAGATCAATGGAGCGTGTGTGGCTAACTAGCACATTGATTAGGTGATAGTAGCATTGAGTGCATCACGTAGATTCGTATGGTTATTCACACCTTGTTTATGATCCTCGGCATCCCAGTCGCAAACTTGAAGGGCATAATCTAGATTTAACATGTCATGGAAAGGTTCAATGAATCTCAAAAGATCTATGAATTTCAATTCATTTAAAACTTAACTTCTTTTTCGTTTTTCATGATGGAAATTGGTAAATCGTCATTTACCTACATTCAAATATTTTGCAACTAGATTACGACATCCCTCTTCTAGGTTGTAGAGTGTTGTGTTGGATCCTAGCCTTAATAACTTATTTGGGTGTTTTATTAAGTACTCAATCAATTTAACTTGAATTTTCTCCCGTTTTGTAAATGTCTAGTTCTGACAATCATGGTCTTCCTGAATTCCTTGAAGATGATATTCCACGATATGATCGAGGAACAAGAGATCATGCTTCACTTCCTCCACCTCATCCAACTATTCTCCCTAACCCACAAGTTCGAAGACTTGAAAAGTTCAAGCTCACTCAAGCCCTTTTGGCAAGTAAACACGAAGATGGGAAACTTATGTGTGCACACGTCTTAGAGATGAAGTCACACATTGACAGGTTAAAGATGTTGGGTGTCAAGATTTCAGGTGAGTTGGCTGTTGACTGGGTTCTTCAGTCACTTCCTGAATCAAATAGCAAGTTCGTAAGAGAGTACTATATGATGGAACACGACGTGACCCTAATTAATCTCACCTATTTGCTTATAGCTGTTGAATCAGCAATGATTTGGCGTGCTGGCCAAGCAAATTTTTCTGGTGAATCAAACTCCTAAGATTCAATGGACACTAGCAACATTGGAAGTCCAGAAAGGACTAAGTATGAGATTGTCCCATGTAATGTGCCAAAGGAGTCCATTTGCTTTTATTGCCAAGAGAAGGGGCATTGGAGACGAAGCTGTCCAAACTACCTGAGAGATCTAAGAGATGGGAGAGTCATGGCATATGGCTCTACTTCAGGTAAAATCCACTATCTAGCTCCTTTTAAGTTCCTATTCTAGATTCTTAATACATGATGTGATAAGATTACATTTTGATGTTTTGCAGGATCGAAGAAAAGAAAGGAAGCTTAAGAAAGAAGTGTGATGAATCTGATCATGAAGAAATTGATTTCAATTACATAGATTCAAAGATCAGATTTTTGAGCTGCGACTTCAGAGTTAGAATAAATTGCTTAGGAATGTGTAATAGCATAGTTTTCCGTTGAATTGCATTGTAATGACAAGTTTTTCCGCAACAAAATAAATTTTGAGTTTTATCTTATTTATTTATCCTTGCAATGGCATGTGTGAAAATGGATGTTTGTATTTTAGCAATGTTAAGTTGGATATGATTCTTGTTTTGCTATTTGTGGAAATGTCGAGAATTTACCAAATAAGGAAAGATTCTCATCACCCAAGTTTCAATTGGACAAAAACTTGGAATCATGCAACATGTATTGTATGATGAAGGAAAAACTTTCATATTTGGAAATTAGACTAATTCTTTGGCAAAGTGTCATGTGAAGGATTAGGAGATCAAGTACACTAGGTTGTGCATTGATCAAGTTCACCACAAGAGTGATGAAGATATTCGTCATGATTTACTAAAGTTTAGTAAATATGATTATACTTATAAGAATAAGTGTAATTCTGAGTTGATTGGAAGAGTTTCAATGAATAGCAGAATGATTAAGAAGAATTAAGTAGGCAGAAAGATAAAAGTTTCTCTATTCTAAGAAGAGGGGAGAGTACCTTTTCTTGTGTTTTATGATCGTCTTAATGATTGAGAAACATATCACGATTGATCCTCTAAGTGAGTCTTAGTACATTTGTATGTATAAGAAGAGGAATCGAGAATTATGGAAATGGTTAAATCAAGAAGTCAATCATACTTCGTTCCAAAATCAATGTCTTTGAGTCATACTCCAAGATTGTGACTTGAGTGACAAGTCTTAAGATGGTTTGTAACACTTATCAAATGTAGAATAAGAAAGTTTCTTATTCTTGTACATTTAAAATTGGTAAGTTGTGATGTCTTGGATAAGACAAAGACCAACTAAGACCAATTGAGTGAAGTGTTAAACTTAATAAGAAGCTACACAAACTCTTGAATATTTGTTTTGTCAAGGAATGTTTCTTGACAAAAGAATCTTATATGTCAAGGAGTCAGTGGGAGTCTTAATGGTCTTGAAAAGGTTCAAGGACAAATCAAGAGTAAACCTAGCTGATCATCACTAGCACGTGACTTGAGGTTTATAACCTGTCATACTCTTATTTTTGCGCCATTCCAGTTGAGTTAATTATGCATGTGAGTTCTATGAGTTCTCATTTGAAGGCATAAAGACAATGCACCTTGATCAATGGAAAATATATTGATATGTAGGGGTGAGTTGCTTGGAAGACATGGTTGGCATTCATGCTACCATGAGGCAAGGAATCAAAATTGAACAAGTTCAGTCCATATGAGCTTGAATTTGTCGCAAACCTTGGTTTTGGCGAAATTCATATGGATAGGAACACTTACACTATAAAATCTAAGTGACATAAGGTTTCCCTCCTTCATGCAAATGATTGTGAGGAAATGCTTTCACTAAGAGAGATTGTAAGGAGATAGCAGTTGTGTAAATTGTATTCTCAAATTTGATTATGATTACGGCATCCCTCTTCATAGTTCGAATTGTGAGATTTGGCAATTAGTCTGAACATTTGGGACTTAGTAACATAAGTTTTGAATTTGTTTAGAAACACATGTGAGCTTTCTAAGACAAAGGTGTATGAGTTTAAGAAGCTTAAATAAAGGCTTATCAAAGCACCATGTATTAGAAATATGAACTTAAGGAATTCAATTAGCATTGTCTTCTGGAAGTTCAATTGTTTACTAAATACATGTCAAAGCTAGTGGCAGCATAAGTGTTATACTAATAAGGAAATAATCATTGTGTTAGTGGGATCATGATTATTATTTTTAGGTATTGCTAGTTAGCAATATTAATTATAGAAAACCAAAGATTCAATTTGCAAAGTTGTAAGGATTGAAAAGTTGTTTTGCTATAATTAAGGGAGAGAATATTATACTTCGTTTCAAAAAAATATAAAGCTTAGATCGAGAAATGTTAATAAAATTTAGTCAAGGATACATATCACATTCTCAAATTTGATTATGATTACGACATCCCTCTTCATAGTTCGAATTGTGAGAACATGACTAACAAAATATTATGGCAGAAGACTGACAAAGTATCATGTCTTTATGTGAGACATTATGCAGCGTGTCCCATACGTTTCGAGTATAGGATCAATTGCATATGCTATAATATTTGACCATTCTAAAATTTTCCAAATGCCTAGGGCATTAAGAGGGAAAAGGGACTAGAATCGGTTTTGACTAAAATAATTAAATAACTATCAAAGGACGATCCAAAGTTCGCTGAGGATTGGTCGCTTGTGAGTAGTTGGAAGTATAGTACTAGATATATCATATCGACATTATTATGAATAGATAAGATTCTATTAAGAATGAGTTGTCATATGACAAATATGGAAATGCTTCCGTATTAGGAGTTGGAAATTAAGAATTTATGTCTAGATTAGAAAATTTTATGCAAAAAGGATGTTCAAAGGAATGTACTTTGAGTGAGAGACATCACATCTATAGAACTGTTTTGCAACAATTTCTGATAGAGTACTTATTAATTTCATTGGCCAAGTCTTGGTGACTTTTATGCTATGACTTTGCGAAAGCATCGTTGCATAAAATGTTAGAACCTAACATATTCTAATAGTGGTAAGAAATTTGTATTCTTACACTAATGATAAGGATAAGGAATTGTGAAATGAGCATCATTGGAAAAGTTTTCAATTGATCTATTTCACAAAGTATGGACCATAGGTAAACATAGTGTGCATGCTCGGAGCATGGGACAACTATTGTTGTAATTCAAGTAATAAGTTGATTAGCTGAAACATTAAACAATTAATAATGAGTAATCAATATGGTTTTTAATAAAAGTGTTTTAAAATTTTAGGGCCATATAGGATTAAGTATTATTATTGTGTTTCAATTTTGCATGCTTTGACTTCCAGAATAATTGGTTATTCAAACCTCCACAATCGGTCATACGTTGGAAGTAGGTATGAAGAAAGATTGTCATGAATCTATCTGTAGATTATCTAAAGTGTTCAGACATAGCACAAGTTTGTTGCAGAGTTCATGAGTACTTTGATAAGATTAGAGTATTGGATTAAACCCACGCTCACTTGAATCACTTTATGGATTTTATCACGAGTGATTGTGAGATGATAATATTGTATATCCTTGAAACCAAGACGTCTGAGTTGCTATTTATTGGTTGGTTACACATTGATAATAAGTAAATGCACCAGTAACTTGGTGTTATAAAACTTATTGTTATGTGTGATATGACGAGTAAATGCAAGCAAGCATTTGAGTCGAAGTTTATCCGTTCCTTTTACCCAAAGTGGGATAAAAGCGATACCTGTGGGTGTGACATCCCCAATTTCACGGCCAGAAAAGACCGATTTGTTTATGCTTTGTTTTATAAATCAGAGTGATCGTTTAAAGAAAACGGTTGCGGAATTTGTTCCCAAAATAAAATATGATGACCATTTATCAAAACATTTCTCAAAGAGAATGTATTTCCATTAAATAATAAAACCTCGGGATGTCATGTTCCGATACAGACCAAAAGCATAAACAATATAAAATAGACCTTACAATAGTTATTCAACTACTGATCTATAATCCAAAACCTCTCGTTAAGTCCACCAACTTATCCCCTTGTGTCATTACCTGTAATGCAAAGAAAACTGAGTGGGTCAGGCTTGGGAGCCTGGTGAGCATATAGGGTTTTCAACCCACAATAATATAATTATTATATTCAACCATCAAACAATCAACCCAAATACTCATCCCCATTATCTCCTTTATTTCTTAGGATTTTACCCTAAGAATTCAACTACCCGTCATTCATCCATTCCTAGGATTGACTTAAGGAATTAGCACAAAAATCTATTGCTACATAAGGCGCATCTACCAACATCATCCTTTAAGCGCCTCTGCCAGGATTACGTCATACATTATGAGGCGCAACTGCCAAGTTTATGACCTTTTCTTTTAGGCGCATCTGCCGTTATTATCTTATAAGCGCATCCGCCAAGATTACCCTATAAGCGCATCTGCTATTATTATGACAATCTCTATTTGGCGCATCTGCCGACATTATCCTATAAGCGCATCTGCCAGGATTACGACATTCACTACTTGGTGCATCTACCGATATTATTCTCCAACACATCTGCTAGTTTTATGACATTCTTTAATTGGTGCGTCTACCAACATCATTCTTAATCATCTTTCATACCTCATCACTTTATCACATACCAACTATCTCATCTACCCATGTTCTACTCAACATATTTGTAGATATAGAATACACATACAGTTTATCTCGTTTAAAAACTATATAAAACATTCATTCCATACTTATCTCAAATAAACAACAGTATATAAACACATAGCACGTATTTTATACCAAATACTTCATATTTATGTGTTTGAAGAAAGTAACCATACACTCTCCCAAACATACACTTAATACATTCAAACAATACTTGTATTATACCCGTGTTTATGAAAGGGACTATACACCCACACATATAAACAACCTCATATTATACACGTAGCACGTATTTCATAGAAAATACTTAATAATCATGCGTTAGAAGAAAATAACTACACACTCACTTGATCAGAAGATGATCGGAAAGCACTACGACTTGCAGAAGTAGTAATCCTCAGCAGATCTGGAAGATCTCTTCAAAAATCGAACTTCTCGCGGGCAGAGCTTCGGCTCGGGAACCGCACTTCTCGGGATCTTCGGGATCTCGGGACTCGCCTCGGGGCTCGAGTATGATACCGGGGCTTCGGGGTATTTCTGGCACGCAAATCGATGCAAAACGGGAGAGAGAAGAGAGGAAATTGGCATTTGGGTCGGCTGCCCTCGCATCCTATTTATAGGAGGCTGGAGCCTCGGAGTACGCGGGGCGTACTGGTCCGAAAAATGTCACTGCGTTCGTCATCCGAAGCCACTTGCTGCGAATGTCGACACTTTCGGAGTACGCGGGGCGTACACGAGTACGCGGGGCGTACACGAGTACGCGGCGCGTACCTCGGATCAGACCGGTGACTCCTTCGGATAATGCTTCCGAATTAAAGATTAAAAATAAATAAAATTTATTTAATAAACTTCGGAAATTCATATCTTCTTCATACGAACTCCGTTTTCGACGTTCTTTATATCCACGCGAAGGTGAGACTACGCTCTACAACTTTTGTTTAGACTTCGTCGGCTAATTTTGACTTTTATTTTTATTATTTATTTTTAATAGGCCGCGACAGAATACTTCGTTATAAATTCATAACTTCTTCGTTTGACGTCCATTCTTGCCTAACTTTTCGTTGTTTCGCTACTAACAACAAGATCTTCGATTCTCGTTTAGATCGCTAAGGCTAAATATCACTCCAACGAAAATTCACTTTTTACGTCGCGCTGTGTCGTGCCGGTTCTGTCGCGAAACTTCGACAGGTCATAACTTCTTCGTTATAACTCGGATTTTGGCGTTCTTTATATGCACGGAAACCTCGTGTCATATACTACAACTTGGTTAGGATTAATCCTTCTAGATGATCTTCCCTCAAAAAGTCATTTTTGACGCTTATTGTCTCTAAATTGACTAACCCTGATCTACGGGCGTTACAGTGGGCCCCTCGATGATTTAGTGATGACACCCTAAGTGCTTGGCCAATCCGGGACTAAGTTGATGTGTTCAATTATAGTCTGTTGTCAATCGTCATGAATCAAATATCGGGGAACAGTACATAGACAGAGAGAATGATTAAAATCCATGTCTCGTGTCTATACGATATCTTGAGAATGGAGGAATATATGATCCCTTATCTAAAGGACATGCATATATGATAAGATCAGAGTTGACAGCGGCTTTTGAGAGCTACAATTGCTGATCAGGTTTTGAAGTAATGCAGAATAATTATTAGACTTATCTAGGTGGGAGACTATTGGATTAATGTTTAAGTCTATAACTATTTTGGTATGTACTTGACCCGATTATGAGCATGTTCCTTTTGGGTTGCCTTCACCATAACAATTTGTAGGATGAATTAAGGAGAGAAAGGTTTAATTATAATTTATTAATATATTATAAGAATAATATATTAAAGGAGAAATCATAATGTTAAATTAATATTAGTCAAGAATTAATTGAAGAATTAATTTTGTGGCTAAAAGAGATTAATTAAACTTAGGGGACTAGAATTGTAATTGTATGATAATTGCAATTGGGCTATGGATCACCTTGGAATATAGGTTGGACAAAATCTATGGGAAGCCCATATGATTTTCGTCAAAGGCATGTTCCAGAAGGGGTCAATGGGCTGCTTAGGGCTTAAGCAGTCAAATTAGGGTTTCCTTGTTAGATAACCCTAATTGCCTACCCATTTAAGGAGCCCCTAAGCCCTAAAAACGTGGTGAATGAATCCTTTAGGGTTTCTAGTCATTTTTGGTGCCTCCTCTCTCCTTCTTCTTCATTTAGTTGCTTAGTGGTGTTTATGACTCCAATAGGGGTGCAACAATTGAGGCACTAAGCTTTTTGAAGCCAATTACGAGGAGAAATAGATTGATATTGCTACATAATAATCAAAGGTAAGATCTAAACCCTAATTTCAGTTGTTGTATATTAGATCTAGGGTTTATGGCTTTGGATATTCAACTGCATGTTCATTAGACAAACTAGATCTAAAAGCTATTAGGGTTTGCATGTACACCATATGAATGATGTATTGCTCGAAACCCATCACTTCCATGGGTCATGATTAGAGATGAGTCCTCCCCCTGCAGTGGCGTGCTATCGTTTGGAGTGCTATCTTTTGGAGTGCTTGAAGCATGAGGTTCACTTGGACTCTGGAGTTCATTTTCCATGTCTTTTGCAGTGTAATTGATTATTTTCTTTAGGTTATCGACTTTGTTATCGGTTGCATTCACTTCAGAGTTGATGGCCTTTTCTGGTTCATCAAAAAGCAACATGCACTCTTCAAATAGGTTGGATATCGGTGTAGTGACTTTACCAGTAACCTAAAGTAGCTAAATAAGTAGTGAAAGTAAGCAACAGAAAAGATTTCCTCCATGGAACCTTTGTTTAATTGGAATTTCTTCATGTAATTGTCATCAAACGTGACATAATAGGTTTCTTCTAACTTCTTTTATCTTTTGTTGTGAACCCTATATTCCTTGGAGGTTAGAGAGTACCCTAAGAAAATCCCTTCATCAGCTTTCACATCGAATTTGTTTCAGTTCTCTTTGGAGTTGAAGATGAAACACCTAAACCGAAGACATGAAAAAACTTTACGTTCGGTTTGCGATTATTAAGAATTTCATATGGGGTGACAAAAAAGCGCTTAGTAAGAAAGGATCAGATCTGGGTATAGCAAGCAGCAGCAATAGCATCGGCCCAGAAATACAGAGGAAGAGAAGTGAAGGTAAGCATGGTTCGGGCTGCTTCACATAAAGATCGGTTGCGTCTTTTAACTACTCCATTCTACTGTGGAGTGTAGGGAGCAGACAAGTTGTGTGTGACTCCCTTTTCGGCTAGAAATTCTTCAAAATCTTTGTTCTTGAATTCCAATTCGTTGTTGCTTCTGATGTTACGAACTAGCTTTCGCAACTGAACTTCCACTTTTTTATGAAGTTCTTCAGTTGTGGAGTAGCCTCTGATTTTTGTTTAAGAAAATATACCTAGGTGATGTGTGTAAATCCAACTCGTTTTATTCCTACTCTAAAAATATAATTTAAACACACATAGGCAGTGAACGTGTCTTTTAATGGTATAGTTGAATAAGTAGGGTGTCGAACTCGAGGAACGGAAATTAACCAAATAACTAATTTTAACCAAAATTAATAAAAGTAAAAGGGTTTTCTCTAGTTTTACAAGACTAAAAACTTGTACACATTAACTAACACACAGTTAACTAATCAACTAAAACCAAGTAAACATTTACCAAATTTAATAAAAGTAAAAGGGTTTTCTCTAGCTTTCTCTAGTTTTGACTACTGTAATCATGAGCTAAATTTACAAGACTAAAAACTTGGTTACCGAATAAAGTGATTAGATTTGCATTTGAAATTACCAATCCTTAGAAAATCAATTAATTTAAGCGGTGATCAAGTGTTTAAGCTAATTAATTCCCTAGTTCAATAATTTATATTAAATAAGACTTGTAATTGGTTAATCAAATTACTAATTCATTTAGCCTCTTGTTGTTGGTTTATCAACAAGCCCACACTTTAATTTACCCATTCTCTAATTAATTCTAGTTTCATATTCACTAGTCCTAGGCACATAACAAAGTGTTCACATAAATTATGTGAGGTAAACAATTAAGAGATGTTCATGCAACCTAATTGCCTTCCTATTAACAGAGAATGGTTATGGTTAATGCATAAGGATCTTTAACAAGCTTAATTTAACAAAATCACCAATAAATAATTAATCAATCCATAAGAGTAAAATTGTCTTCCCTAAACAGAAACTAGTAAATTTAGCTCATGATTACAGTAGTCAAAAAGCTAAAAACGAAGGTGATCAACTCAAACATTGTTCAATTCGAAGATAAAGTGGAAAATTAAACCAAAGTTGCCTTGAATATTCTAAGAATGAGAGATTAGGGTTCTTCTCACATTCTTCAGGTCTCCAAGGGTCTCCTTAGTCGCAAAGTATCTTCCAGAAAAGCCAGAAAAGATCGTGGATTCGGAATTTGGCCTCTATTTATAAGATCCTCAAAACAGGGGCAACTCGTTGAGTAGATACCCAACTCGCCGAGTTTCTTTGTAAAATCCATGTACGGCAAGGACTCTATGTATTGCTTCGCAAACATTCGTGGAAAATCGTCGAGTAGATGCTTGGACTCGCCAAGTAGCTTCAGGTTTGTACTTCTTTCTTCATTCTCCAGCTTCTAATTGCTTCTCATTCCTCCTTTTTGCTCCCGAGCATGACTTCTGGACTGAAAATACAATTTAAACATTATTAAGTACCTTTTGTCCATAATATGCAAATAATTAGCTAATAAATGATAAAAATCTATACTAAATATATGGCTAAATATGCACATATCATGAGGTGAAACGAGAAAAATCATCAACAATAACAAGTATAAACTTACTACCGCCGATACTCTCAATTGCAGATGCTCCACATAGATCAATATGAAGAAGCTCAAGAGGCTAGATGATCTTTGTATTTAAAAGAGTTGGATGACTCTTTCTGCTTTTCTTTCCCATTTCGTATTCAGCGGATAGATGATCCTTATCAAACTTCGAGAGGGGAAGACCTCTCACATGATCACCAAGAACGAGCTTGTTGATATCTTTAAAGTTGAGGTGCGAGAGTCTTTAGTGCCATAACCAACTTTCATTAGAGTGAGCCTTTGTTAGCAGACATACAATAGGCTTTCCTCGTATCATATTTAGATTAAGTGGATACATCTTGCCCTTTCGTTGCGACTTTAGTAGAATTGATTTTGTTTTCTTCTTTATGACCTCTGATCCTTCATCATGGAACGGAACCTTCAGACCAATTCACATAACCAATTGTGAAACACTAATTAGGTTATGTTGCAATCCTTCCATATAGGCAACTTTACGGATTGAGAAATCTCCATTTGTAATCATCCCGTATCCCTTTATCGTGCCATAAGATTTTTTTCTGTATTTGATACATCCACCATCTTTGAGAGCACGAACCTCCCTCAGCTCTTCCTTCCTTCCTGTCATGTGACGCTAGCAGCGATTATCAATATACCATTCGTCGTCGAACTGCTCGTCATGTATAATCTGCAAAAATTAAGCAGATTTAGGAACCCAAAGTTGTTTGGGTCCTGGTGAGCCTTTTACAGGACAAGGAAAAGCAATAGAAAGATCAATGATATACATTCGTTTTATTATAATGGTCTCGTCTTTTCTTTTAATAGTGAAAACTTTGATTTTGTTATCTGCTTTGTTTGAATCAGTTTGTTTTTCTTTATGTTGATTTTTAACAAATGCTTTCTTATCCTTTCTAGGGTTAGTGGTTGTCTTCTTTATTTGCTCTTCTGAATCGGAGACGAGCTTTCCCTTCCCTTTAACATCATTGAGAGGATTTTGATTTGGTTGAGATCGAGGATGGTTGTTTTTCGCTGTGAACTTTCTTGATGATGATGACCTATGAGCAAGATTTCCCATTTGTTTCTGTGAAGCACAAGAATGACAGTGAGAACACTGCTTGGGTTTCGCCTGTGAATTTGCTTTCGCTCTTTGACTGGAAGCTTTTTCTTTATCCACGTAGTTTGAGTTCTGGGATTGCCAAAACTGCTTTCTTTCTTTGAGATTTTTTATGATATCTCCTGTTTCGTTGGCGCTTTTGATCTGCAAGTTGCTTGGAAGATTTGTGAACATTTACATTCGGTTTCTGTCTCTTAGCATGACTGTCGCTCCTTACTGATTGAGGTTCGCTTGTCCTTTTGGTTTCGCTTTAAGCGTCTTTTGTACCACTTTTACTTGCTTTAGCGAAGTTAGATGGCTTATTGATTGGTTCATCCACGCATCTACCTTTCACCTTCCAAGAGGTTCGTTCCGATAATCCTTTCGTTTCATCTGCATTATGAATCGAGGCAGACCAAAAGTACTCATCACAGCCATTAGCATTGTCTTCATCTACGAAGGAAGTTAGCTCAACATTTTGCTTCTTGGTAACTCCAATGGTGGCGTACACTTGATTTGGTACAGTTTGTACTTTTCGGTATACCACAACCTTTTCTTTCAGGACTTTGTTCTTGTCTTTAGACGATCAAGAGAATTCAACAGAGTTTTCAGATATAAGGACTTTTGTTGGTTCGGGTTCGGTTTTAACAAATTCAAAACAGTCAACCTCGTCCTCTACAGAAATTTCACTCATATCATTGTCCTCGTCAAATTCAGAAGTATTGTCAACATCAATCTTGTTTTCTGAACTTAACTTGGTACTCAATGAATCAAAAGGTTGTACGGTTTCGGTCTTAATTTTCAACTTATCATTTTCGTCCAATAAGTTTCTAAGCATGTCCTTGTGGTCTTTGGACTTAATAAAGGACTATATTTTGTCCAGACCAATCCTATAGGCATCCGTGGTTTCTTCTGATGAGACAATTGATTCACAGTTATAGCAATCGGCATCTATTTCGTCTTCCTTTAGTTCAAGAAAAGGCAAAATCATTTTGTGAATCTTTTTGCCAATATCACAATCTAAATGCAACTAAGTAATATTGTATAAAGATGCTTAGCAATTAAGCAAAAAATATTCTTTTGTTTCAAAATTTTCAAATTGTCACGTCGCAAATATATCAATTCATCTCTTGCCCTAACCAACTCTAACTCCTTCTGCTCTATCTATATCCTTCGCTCCTCACTCTTGGAAGACACCCTGCAAATTTGATCAGTTAGGTTAGCATTTGTGAGGCGATTTTGTTTAAGGCTACCACTTAGACTAGAAATTTTAAATTTTAAATCATTTAATTCCTTTTCATAGTTAGAAACGGGTATTTTGAGTGTTTCAAGGATAAAATTTACCTTCTTGATCAACTGATCACATTCGTTGATATGCTCTCCAACTGGTTTCGCTGTGAAGCATCTATCTTCCCTCTCTTTCGCTTCACCATTCTCGCCGTCTGTAGCGTAACCTATCATTTGTGACACCCCAGCCGTCACCATCAAACACTTTCTGAAAATCTCAGAACTTTTTCCTTCGCAACAAATGCCCTGCCATGAGTGAGCTTGTGTACTTCCTCATCTTCCGAATTAGTAGACCATACCTCTACTCCACCGAACTCGTTTTCTTCAACATTTTCCTGCACAAGTAACATAGGCATGGATTTATCATTAGACTTCTTCTTCTTGGCTTCTTCAAGCTTACGTGTGTGGTACGCTTCATCGTCTTCACCCTCTTTCTTCTTATCCATTCTTCTTAGCATGCATTCCTTCGCTAGATGGTTTTTTCCATGACAATAATTGCAGTCATAGCCCGAGTCACCCACACGTTTGTGATGGGTTTTGAGCATTCTAACACTTCCTAAGTGTACATGCAACCCTAATAACCTTGGATCTATGTTTGTCTAATAATCATGCAAAGTTGTTTTCCAAGGTTATGAACCTATCTAGCATACATGGGTACAATTTTCTTTGTATAAAAGATAGAACTACATACCTTGTTGTTGAAAGTGTTCCTTGAAACCTTGTGAGCCTAGCACCTCAAGTGTGATGCCTCAAATGCTTCACACAACACCAAATGCAAAGAATAAACTTGAGAGAATACTCTAACACATGCAAAATCGGCCAAGCCCTCTTATTTCATAGTGTAACTGATTTTGGGGAGAGTTACATTGCTTATATAGTGTGTTGCATTAGGTAAACCCTAATGTTCCATGACTCTTCATTTCTTGATCTATGGGTTAACTCCATGGAGCATCCATGGAGCATCTTATGGGTGGAACCCAACTTGATAATCCATGGAGCATCTTAGTCCACTATATAAGATATGGAAGATTTACTTAATCTACACATATATCTAATTAGTTATCTTTTGATCACTTAATTAATTCTAAATTAATTCTTGATCAAAACTAATTAAATAATATTATTAATATATTAGAACTTATAATATATTAATAAACCATATGTGTTATTTCTCTCATTTTGTTTATCCAATTGCATGGTGCCATGCAACCCAAATGGACCATGTCGGGTCGGGTCAAGTACTTACCAGAAATAGTTATGGACTTAGACACCTTATCCAACAGTTTGCTCCCTTTCTTTTCTTCTTCCTTATGAGGAGTACTTTTAATCTCCTCTTTCGCCTTTTTCGAACTATAGCTTCCCTGCCAGTTTCGGTTCTTGCCTGGGAACTTCTTTCTAGCAAACCGCTTGGGATTGGATACCATCAATGCATATTCTTCATCTGTCAGATCACACTCTGAAAGGTTTGACTCTGCTTCTTCTTCAATCACATTCTTACCCTTTGAGATAAGAGCCAATGATCCCATTCCGGAAACTACTTTTGTTTCCTGTGACATCCCCATTTTCATGGCCAGAAAAGACCGATTTTGTTTATGCTTTGATTGAAAATCAGAGTAACATTTTAAATAAAAGTGTTGCGGAATTTGTCCCAAAACAAAATATGATAAAGATTTATCAAAATCATTTCCATAGAAATGTATTTCATTAAAAAGACTCGGGATGTCATGTTCGATACAGATCATAAGCATAAACAATACAACATAAGCCTTACTACATTATTTCATATCTACAGGCCTATATCCGTAATCCCTCATCCAAAACATCACATCTATGCTCGAGCGCCACTACCTGTAATACATACAACTGAGTGGGTCAGGCTTGGGAGTCTGGTGATCACATAGGGTTTTCAACCCACAATAAATAAGTTTATTAAATTCATCAATCAACAATAACCTGATTACCCGTTCCCGTTATCCTCACTTTTACGTCCCTAAACACCTATCATAAGGGACTTAGCCTAAGGATCATCATCGGGATGGACACTACTGTTAAGGGGATTCCTCAGCAATAAATGTCCTTAAGGCAACCATGTGGGGGATGGAGTACACCGGTGAACACATCGTTCACAAACACCTACAGGTTGTGAGCCTGCTAGCGTTCCACTGGACTGTCAAGAAGAGTCTGTGGTCGTCATCCATACGCCACTAGATGACAGAATCAACAACATCAACATCGAGACCTCTCATCATTTTATCACACATCACCTATTACATCTACCCATGTTTTACCCCAACATTTTCGTGGATATAAAATACATATACAGTTCAAATCATTGAAAACATGTATAAAAATGTTCATTCAGCATAGACAGCAAGTATTCAGATAATATGCACACATAGCACGTAATTTATATAAAATACTTCATGTCTATGTGTAAGCTGAAAGTAACTATGCACTCACTTGTTAAAGTGATGATTCCAAAATCGGGCAACGCTTGCTTCTAACGATTCTATTTTCATTCGACGAAACCTAGCATTATTATCGCTAAATTTTAGTCTAATATTTACCGTGACCAACTATTAGTCTTAGTATTATTATTATTATTATTATTATTATTATTATTATTATTATTATTATTATTATTATTATTATTATTATATATAAGCGTTAAACAATATTTTCCAACCACTATGTACAGACAGGGCCAGACATAAAACACTGGAGGGCAGGACCATTTTGGCATATAGCACTTCTGAAATCCAACAACCCTGTGCGGCCCTCTAAACCAGATTCCCCGTACCGTGAGTAGTTAAAAAAATATTATAACGAAACTTATATAAGTTATAAAATAGCTCAAATATTTATTATAAGTTCATAATAACAATACTAATTTTAAATATAAGCTATATTAAAATAGGGTAAGCATAAATTACTTACAAGGGGGTTTTAGCTAGGAGTCGGGCTCTGCAGGGGCAGAACTTCGTCGCTGAATCTTTCTAAGAAAGATTCGTGCAGCGCTTCAGTGCTCACCTTACTATACTAAACTACAGAAAGAGAAGTCGAATCAAGAGGGACCGAAATGCTCGGGGGATAAGAAGAGAAAGACTCTTGAACCAAGAGAATGGTGCAAGAAATATGAGAGCCCAAGGCTCTTATCTATAGTAATTGAATTTACAAAAACTATCCTCCATAATTACTTAATGACCTTATAGTTATATAAACGACTAAACACCCCTTCATAGTACTATTTTAAATAGATTTAACGATTTTTGTACTAAACTAATGTCGAAAATACTCAACAATAGTCTTATAATGACCGCATCGTCGATACCTTTCTAATAATATATACATTTGTGTGTGTGTGTGTGTGTATATATATACGTATGATTTATACTTTATTTTAATACGTAAATATGCTATTATATTTTATAACTCGTTCATACGAACTCCGTTTTTGATGTTCTTTATATCCACGCGTAGGCGGGACCGTACTCTACAACTTTTGTTTAGATCACTAAGGCTAAAAATTAGTTTATCAAAAATTCACTTTTTACGCTTCCCGATGTCGTGCCGGTTCCGTCGCGAAACTTCGACGGGTCATAACTTCTTCGTTATAAATCGAATTTCGGCGCTCTTTATATCCCCGAAATCCTTGTTTCGACCACTACAACTTTATGTAAAGATATCGGACTTATCTCACACTTTAATTTTGACGCTTATTTTTATTCTTTATTGATCATATCTTTATAATTAAGTAATAAGCACACAAATACACATAATTCACATAGAATTCAAATATTTCATCTTTATTACTTCAAAAAGAGTTACAATAGTTGACCTAGACTATTACATCGCCCAAAAATTGCTTAGTTCTGAAACCCGGGCGTTACATTTCCTTTGTCACAACACTTTCATGAGACTTGAGAATTCCCACGAGCTTCGCCAACAAGTAGGATTTAAACTGTTCATGAGCTTTAACAGTTGAAACCACCGTCATCCATTCTGGCCTTAGACCATTCATAAAAGTGACCTTATGCTTGATCATTTCTCTGCCAATTCCATGCTTGATCATCTTGTTGAGAAGATGGTTATAACAATCGAATGTTTGAATGAGACTTTCATCTTGCTTTTGCTTGAAGTCACCAAACTTCGAAAGTAGAAGAGTTTGAGTGGAATGTTCGAGATCCTCATCGGTGGAATATAACTCCTTAAGCCAATCCCAAATCTCCTTTGCAGCAGTACACACACTCACCAGACGAAAGGTATCAGATTGTAAAGCGAATCTGATCATCCTCATTGCTTTTACGTTGCTGATCAGCTTGTCCTTCTCATCTTGAGTGACATATTTCACGTCGATCATCAACTGATTGTAATCTTTTTGAGTCTTGATGGTTCTTTCAGTTCTAGCATGGGAAGAAGGACCCATGGTAATTGCCTCCCATATCAAATATCCTTTGTCCTCTGAACCAAAACATAGTCTTCAAAGTCAAGAGCCCAAACTTCATACTCTTGAGTATACAAGATCATAATTCTTGTAGTCGAACCAATGCTGTTGGAGATGTTGATGGGATTGGTTTGAGAGTAGTCGTGAGACATAATGACTTGATTTTTTTACCTGTCAAGAATCAGACTTGTAAAGCGGTAATAGGGTAATATCGAGAACTATGAACAACGTCAATGAATAGATGACGACTCAATAGATTCAATAAAAGCGGAAACCCTAAAGATATTCTTCAAACAGAAGAGATGCGTATGATTTACTCAGTCTCCTGCTCTGATATCAATTGATGAGATTAAAAACGTTTAGACCGATAATATTCTTAGTTAGATAAATCAAGAACACAATGTAAAAAGAACACCAGATGAATCAATGTTTTTTTCGAATGATTAATAAGCCACAACCTCAGAAGAATTCTATGAAGAATTGCTACTGTAGAGGTGTGCTAGGGTTACAAAACGATAAAAGAGAATTAACTGTCAAAAGCGTACATTCTATGGTGCATGCATGCACTATATAAAGTAAACCCTAATAAATGAAACACGGTTGGACAGGCTCAGTACCATGAGAACAAAAGACTTTGACTAAAGGCCCAATGATGCAACACTTCATAACCCAACAAAAATATAGGATGAAATGTGAAGGAAGTGTGATTTATATAGTGTTGCTGATAGATATTGTTTTCAAATGGAATGGAATGGTTCATTCCATAATTTGATAGAAATTGGAATGGAATGGAATGGTTTATTCCATAATCCATAGGATTGTACTACATATTTAATGGCCTGAAGAAGCTTTATTATGTTGCTCTTGATTGAAACATTGAAGGTAACTAACCGAAATGCGCCAAATTGCAGTTTGTAATGTTGCACTTTTCGTCCAAACGTTCCGTCTTTTACACATTTGTCACGTACCAAAGGTTCCGTCTTAATTATTAATGCAAGGAAACTGTCATTGCTTACTCTTTTAACTCACACAAATTGTTCCCATGAAATATAACCATGTGAAGACTCTATTAAGCCAGTCATGGCAAATGAAAATGTTATTATTAATTTAATAGGTGCATACATGTTTAAGAATCTTATTTTTATTGGGGTTCTGTTTAACTGTTTGACATTTAAAAACTTTTTTTTCTTATAGGAAAGGAATATGAAAGTAGAAATTATAATTTTGTGGAAGTGAACCACCATATGGCTGAACAACTTGCAAAGTTATGTTTTTGCACCTCCTTTTTGTTTATAATAATAATGTATTCGTGCTTTTAAATTTTTATATCGTGATATGCATATTTCTAAACAAAATGGTGGAATCATGGGATTTATACAACTTTCTTGCTTAGGAGCCTCTCAATCATCTCCATCCATAATGCTCCAAGCTAAAGCTACTGCAGAGGAATCCATCTTACGTGAATTACACGAGGTCTGATTTTAGCAGAAGTATACTAAGTGCATTCTTAAAGAGTAAACCATGTAATTAATTAATGATTGTTTATCTTCAGGCCACAATATGAAACCTACAGTGATGCTTGGCACAGATGATCGACTCTTGAATCCATGAGCTCTGTAACACCCATTCAAAGTACTTTTCAGTTTAGACCCTTGTTGTGTTAATTTTTGGCACTTTGGTCCAAAATCTAGGCATTTGACATAGGACGCTAGGTGTTATTTGATGGACGCCAAGCGTTTGCACGTAGAGACCGAACCCAAATTTTTAGGGTTTGCACCCTATTTAAAGAACATTACGGCCTCAAAAGCCTTCACTACTCCAGCCTCTATCCTCATTTCGGAAAACCCTAAGTGTGTATGAGAGTTTAAAGCCTTGGTTCATCTTTTTGGTATCATTTATTGTTCTTGATAAGAGAAGGAAGAACTTTGGAGTATTATGGTTGCTCTCTAGCTTGTGGATCCGAACTCTTGACACTTGGAGCATCATTTTGAGGTATAAAGTTCAAATCTTGATGTCTCATTTGTTAGATCTTTAATTAGGGCTAGTTTCCAGAGGTTTGGGCTGTCCTTTCAAGCATAATAGTGAGTCTAGAATCATAGAAATGCAATCTTGGGACTTTATAATCTTCCATGCAAAAGTTTTGGAGCCTTATAGTTGATTTTGAGTTAGGATCTTGGTGTTGGGCTCATTTTAACCATGCATGGACATAAAGTTTGCAACTTCATGGCTTTAGACGTTCCATTATGATTGGATCTAAAGTCTGGACATGATATCTTAAGTCATTGAGACATTGGTTTGGAAGTTGGTAATCAGCAAGCAAACCCCAGGCGTTTACATGGGAACACCCAACGTTCGGACGCCAGGCGTCATAGGGTGGAATGTCAGGCGTTCTCAGCAGAAGCCCAATGGACCGATTTTGGGCCTTAGTCCATTAGGGGTTTTAGGCTTAGTTTAGTCGGGTCATTAGACCCCTGTTTTGGGATTTGGACTAGCATGTTAGGCTCCCTTGGATTTTAGGCCCATGATTGGTTCGAGCCCAATTTGGAAGATTGAGCCATATATATATATATATATATATATATATATATATATATATATATATATATATATATATGTTGGGCTTTAGGATTTGGGCTTTTGTATGGTTGAATTGGGCCTTGGTTTGGGTCGAATGAGACAAAGAGTAAAATGGTATTTTTACCTTGGTTATGGGCCACATATTTTAGACTTTTGATTATGAGTTGGAATCCAATTAATAATTGGATGTTAATGATTTTGATAGCGCGGGGATTTTCCGGGCCAACAATCAGAGATTCATTCGAGTGATTCAATAGTTTGAGGTGAGATTCCTCACTTGTTTTAGTGGGTCTAAAAGACACCAATGTCGGCCCATGGTTTGTTAGGATTCTAGATGTATGCGTGACTCTTGCATGTGTTATGTGTTGGTATGCTTACCGGGCAAGGCCCGATGCCGGTCGGGGCTCGATGACTGTATTGTATGTTATTGCCTATGTGATTATCGCATGTGCTCGTATGATTATATGCTTATATGTGTATCGGGCGGGGCCCAATGCCAGACGGGGCCTGATGACTGACAAATCTGTATGCCGAACGGGGCTCGATGTTGGGCGGGGCATTTTACTTTTACAACATTTTACTTTTATTTTTATTTTTAGATTAAGCCATTATTTTTTTTGAAAAATAAATGATAAATTACTAAAAAAAATCACATGAAAATCCATATTAAAGAGCTCAGATTTTTGGGCTAACTTCCGTTGTAAAAGGAAACCTGCAACATATCACAAACACAGACGTGCAATAAGCTAAAATTAGCAATTCCTGAACTAAAAATCTTTCATTTACAAAGCAAACATTAAGTATTAACAACAAAATACTTTCACTTTCATTTGTCTAATGACAAAAAAACAAAGAACTCATTCCAATTGTTTACCTCACCAGAAATCATCAACATAAACAAACACCAAATCTAACCAATACACCAACATAAAGATTGATTTTTTAAAGCTATTTACTTTCTACAATACGACATCAATTTCATGTTTGTAATTATCTAAAAACAAGGCGAATGCTCGAGCGTTGCGCAAAACACCTATATAGTTGAAGTCTTTACAAATATATGTTTTTTTTTAAATATAGCAATAACGTTGTTGTTAAATTTGATATAATAATTCATATACTATATATATATATATATATATATATATATATATATATATATATAATATTGACTATTTTGAATTATATGATAATGTAACATCTCGTTTAAATGGAGTATTTAAATAATAAATAAGGAGTCTCGAGAAGTAATTTCATTATTGTTGTATATTATTATAGCCCAAAATCGAATGATAATTGGGGGAGTGTTGGTTTCGGGAAGCCAAATGGCAATATTTGAACCTCTGGGGGGGCTTAATATAAAAGAAATTATGGGTGCGGGGGTTAAAAAGTAAATATCGGATTTATTTTGTAAGGATTTTAGAAGGCAGGGTAGGACTGGTAATTTTTGGACTGAACTTGAAGGAAGAAGGGCAAGGAGGGACTAAATGTGTCAATATGGGATAATTTTTCAATGGAGTCGGTATATAACCATTCACCACCCCGTAACCTAAACCATAACCTAAACCAAGGAAGACCACCATGCCTGCCAACCATGATGGTAATCGCCGCCTTTGTTGCTCTGCCGATACTAGCTGCCGCGTGGTGGTGGTTGTGTGTGCGTTTTGATATGGATTTAGGTGTGTATGAGTATGTGTGCGTTATTTTGGTTTTCAGCATTGTAATTGTAACCGGAATAATAATAGAGAAACTCAAAACCACCACCGGCCACCGTGTTGGGTGGCGGTGTGATTTGATTGCGTTTGGACCTCGTTTGAGGGATGTTTGGACAATATGGGATCAATGAAACCCTAATGGGCCCAAAGAAAACCCAGTGGGCCCAATGGAACCCTAATGGGCCCAATAAGGCCTAATGTGACCTAAAACCCCAACCAATGGACTAATGGGCTATTATTGGGTTGGAAAACCCTAATTAGGGTTTGGAAAACTCTAATGGCATAAAACCCTAATTGTGGGAATCGTTTGGGACACACACGAGAATTAATTATTAAACCTAAATAATAATTAATAATCATCGACAAACTAACTTAAGGCAATAATGGACTTAATGGATTGAGTCCTTAATAGGTTAAGTAAGAAACACTTAACCCTAATCATCATTTCATGTGAAAGCTCTAATCTCACTGGGGCCTTGAATTGGGCCTTCCTATTGGGCTTTGGCAATTGGATTATTGAAGGGCTATCCAAGAACAAGTTAATGGACCAAAAGAAGTAGATGGGCTTTAGGATAAGGCCCATGTGAGGACTTGGGCCGAATTTGGAAAATTGGGCCATAGATGGGCCATAAATGGACCTTTATGATTATGTGATATTGGGCCATGGGAATTGGATTGGAATAATTGGATGGGCCTTAAGGAAAGACCATATAGAGGTCTGGGCCCAATTTGGAAAATTGGGCCTTATGTTGGGCTTTGGCCCATTATTTGACTATTGGGTTTTTGTATTGTGAGTTGGACCATGGGCTTGGAACCCAATTATTAATTAGGTATTGTTTGATGTTGACAGTTTGGGGATTTGTCAACCAGCAGCTGGAGTTTTATCTGCGGGACTTCAGCAATGCCAGGTGAGTTATCCTCACTATACCAAGGGGTCTAAGGCAACAAGGCCAACCCATTGGATTTGATATCCTAGTAGTTATTGATATGTTGAGTTTGAGTTAGTGATGTATGCCAGTTGATATGTTAGTCAGGTAGACCTGTAGGACTACCTGTGATACTGTATGATTATCTGTATGCGCATTAGTTATGATACATGTTGACATGTTATGTGGGATAGGTTGAGGTTGTACTGCTCCGTGCGGTAGCCAACAAACCCTAAAGTATTCCAGATATGAGTTGAAGGCCGGGCAAGGCATGCCAGACTCATACTGAGGACTCGGGAGCATTCTAGATACGAGTTGAGGGCCGGGTAGGGCATGGCAGACTCGTATTGTGGGCTCGGTAACAATCCATATGTGAGCTGTGGGCCCGGAAGGCAATCCTGACTCACACTATGGGCACAGGGGTAATTCAGTCTGTAAAGTTGTGGACCCAGTACATGCTATTCTGTTTTGTTATGTTATGATATGATATTGTTGTTATTTCTGCGGACTGTTTATGTATCGGTATTTGGGGGAACTCACTAAGCTTTCGGACTTACAGTTTCAGTTTATTGTTTCAGGTACATCAGGTGATCGTGGCAAGGTAAAGGTGTGATCGTACAGCTCCTCACTTTTTATGACTATGTTTCTGGGGTACTCTGATATAGAACTATTTTGAAAACAAATTGGTAATAACTGTTGGTTTCTAAATAATTTAAAAAGTTTAAATTTGGCTTGAATTTTACGGGTGTTACAAATAATATATACATCTATTATAACTGCATAATCTCAATCGTTTGAATGACTTCTATCCGCGAGTTATACATGAATAAAATTAAATATAATATATGGTTTAATGTTATTTATAGTTGTTGTTATTGTTAATTAATTTTTTATAATTTATTTTCTTAATGTTTTAATTTCTATCATTATAATTATTTAAAACATCAAACATTGTTTTTTTTTTTATTTTAAAGGTAACTCTATAATCATTTATATAAAGTTATTTTTAACTATTGTTATTGTAAGTTATTTTAAGCTACTTATTTGAAAACTTTTAACGATTATAAAAATATTTTTAGGAAATATTTTAGTTAAATTGAGATTACAGTTTAGTTTTTGCATTTATCACTACAATTTATCACTTTTAACTATTTACAAAGTATTCATTTGTTTTTAAGTGAAACTGAAATTTATATTTAAGTTGACTTTGTAATGTTATATTTAAATTAACAATTTAAGTATTTTGTCCAAAATGTTCAAAAGTTCTAACTTTAAACTGATAATGGTTTACATACAACAACATATTAAATCTAATAAATTAAGTATAATATGTTAAAAGTTAAAGACATAACTTTATAAGTAGAAGTAAATATATTATTTTAAAATTGAAATTTAGTATATTTATGATTACACTTTATGTTTGAAAGTTATTTAACCTTACTAACCAACTTATAATCATTATTAGAAAGAAACTATAATTAATCACTTTTAACTATTTACAAAATATTCTTTGACTTGTTTAAGTTAAACTAAAATTTATATTTAAGTTGACCATATAATGCTATATTCAAATTAATAATTTAAATATTTTATACAAATTGTTCGAAAATTATATCTTTAAAATGATAATGGCTTGCATCAAATGATATATTAAAACTAATAAATTAAGTATAATATGTTAAAAATTAAAAAAACATAACTTTATAAGTAGAAGTAAAAATATTATTTTAATATTGAAATTTAGTTTATCTATGATTACACTTTATATTTGATATTTATTTAACCTTATTAACCAACTTATAATTATTATTAGAAAGAAATTGAAAAGTCATGGGAGTTTCAAATGAATGTGGTGAAAGGAAAAATGCATGGGAGTTTCAAATGAATGTGGTGAAAGGAAAAATGCTTCCTTTATAATATAGTATGATATGATATGATATGATGATATGATATGATGTAAAATATCCACACCACAAAATGTATGAAAGATACAAATAAAAAAAGAACCAGAAAGGAAAACATATAATTATATTTGTTTGTGCCTTCACAAAAATCAGAAATTGATTTCCTTGTAACCTTGTTCCTTCTGATTTTCGAAAGTGATTTACGTGTCCCTTCAAAAATCCAAAAGTCAAAAATTAAAAACAAAAAACAATCTACAAAAAATCAAGAATTAGAAACTCCCTATACCTACATCAAAACCTCTTGCCGGATTGAAGTTGGAGCTTTTAAAATCTGATTTTTGAGGAGCAAGAAGAACGAATCGAAAGATTGTAAGAACTCAAAACTGATTTTCGAGAAATCGATTTCCTCAATGCCTTGTTCGTTCCTTCCGATTTCTGATTTTTGAATCTGATGTTCTCATCTGCTTGGTTCTTGTTCGTCTGAATCTGATTTTCAGAACTCAATTCTTGTAATCTTGTTCTTTTAAAATTAGAAAAAAAAGATAAGCAAAAGAAAAAGAAGTAAGGAACAAGAAAAAAAATTGGAAATACCTTTATCTCTACCTTATGCTTCTGATTTCGAAACTACAAGTCTACAACATGAAATCTGAAGCTTCTAAAATTTGAATTCTGATTTTTTTAGAGAGATTGTAGGATGTTTGTAACTTTGTTCCAGAATTTTGAGAAAGATGAAAGAAGTGAAGAACCGTTGCAGATTTAATTCCCGCTCCGGTCCCATGCGTAAGAAGATATCAAAGCGTTTTATTCTCTTTTCCCGAAATTTCATCTTTTTCCCTCTCATCTTGCCTTATACGTGCAAAATGCCATGAATTAATCTAATCTGGTTTGCAATTTTTGGGCTCATTGAACACAAGCTAACGCAAATGCAATAAAAATTATGGGCCCTCTGATTTTTTGGACCCTGTTCAGATGCACCTTCTGAACATGCCTTGGGTCGACATTGATTTGGTCGAAACCTATTCAAACCCGCGCCATTGGCGCGCGCGGGGGTTGGGGGGGGGGGGGGGGTTACGCTCGTTTTATTTTAAAATGTGAAAAATAAAAAATAAAAAGTGAAATGCGAATGAATGCTTTTTCATGAGCCTAACAATTTTTTTATTTTTATTTTTAGGGTAAATTACATCAATCGTCCCTCGTACATATGCTGAAAAACACGTTCAGTCCCTATTTTTAAAAATTAACTCGGACTGTTCCTCGTTTGGCTTAAACTTGCACGATTAATCCCTCGTTAGTTTAAATCTGCACGATTCATTCTTTGCCTCACATAAAATGACTATATTGCCCTTGTTTTTTATTTTGTATTAATAAGAAAAACAAAAAATAAACTTTAATCCTATATTTTTACATTTATTAATAATTTCTAAACATTTAAACCTATCATCCCCACCCCATTTACCAAGAAGTACCCTAACTCTCCGATCCCGCTGTTCATCGTCCCTTGCCTCCCTTTGAAATTAAAATCCAGCCACCGGAGATACAACGACCACCAGAAACCCGCTTGATCGCCGTCATGGACCACCACCTCACTTTCTTCCTATGTTCATGTCAGAAATAACATCACCACTGGCGATTGTTGATTTAACACATCCACAATCGACCTTCTTCCTCATTCTCTTGATTTTTCCAATACCAAAATCTCCACCACATTCCGCCCAATCTTCTCTAGATACTTAGGTTTCTGCTCTTCCGTATACCCAATTCCACTGCTAGCAATCACCACTTTCTCCACCATCTTCTCCTCCATCTCCGCCATCTAGTACACCACAAACCTCTGTAACTAATTATATACACCAAAATTCCATTAAACCCTAATTTCTTTATTCCATTACACACACAAACACACACACAAACACACACACACACACACTTCACCTGAAACACCTCTGTAAGCTCTGTCCTTATCAAGTATGATTTGGTGAAAAACACCAGATCGGGTATAATGAAACTGTGTGTCAATAGAGATACCTTCAATATGAATTACCACTTGAGTTACCTTCGTAGCCATGGATGAGAATGAGGTTTAGTTTGGTCCAGTGGCGGTGGTTTTCCGCTCATATGTGGTTTCCCTCTCCCTTTTCTTCTTCTCCGATAAGCTTTTTTTGTCCCCATTTTATATCATCCCGCCTTTCTTCTTTGGTGATATGGGTCCCAAATCGTCTGGAGATAAAATGTACAGAGGAAAACAAAACACCAGTATATAAGTCGTTCCTTTCTAACCCTTGTGACCCAAATGGGTAAAACCTAGCAGAAAGTTGCAGATTAACCCTCGCATCTTCATCGTTTCTGGTTTCAAGTTGTAGATTTGTTAAGTTGCAGGATTTCTAGTTTCAAACAAATGAATTTTTTTTTCTAGTTTCTTCTTCTTCAAGGGACGATCGATGTCGGTGGTGATGGTAGATGGTGGAGATGAGATGGAATGAAGAAGAATATAGGGGAAGAGACGGGTTATGAAGGTGCTTAGGTTTAGGGTCTATTTCTTTTTTTAAAGGTAATAAATAATTATTTTTATAATAAATAACAAATAAATAGAAAATAAATCAAAAAATAAATAAATAAGGGTAAAATGGTCTTTTTATATGCGGAGGGACTAAGCGTGCAAGAAAAAACACACTCATGGACGGTTGGAGTTAATTTTTAAAAATAAAGACTGAACGTGCTTTTTGACATATATATGAGGGACGATTGGTGTAATTTACCCTTATTTTTACAAGACAAAACTGCAAAAATGGTCCCTGTGGTATGCAAAAATTTGGGGTTTTAGTCCAAACAGTGACTTTTTTGGTTTCGTAGTCCTTTTGGAGTGGTTTGTTTGTGAAAATGGTCCCTCCGAAAACTGAAATGACTATAATACCCTTGGGGTATTTATTTTTCATTTTTCTTTCATTATTCTTAAAATTTAATATTTATTTATTTATTTTAACAATTAAAAAAATAAAAAAGGGCCACCTCTCTCTCTCTCTCTCTCTCTCTCTCTCTTCGTCCTCCCCCAGATTGCCATAAAGAATCTACACACATATACATACACACACTCGACATATACAAGCAGTCGCCACTTGTTAGCCTTCAATGACTCCCGCTCGATCCTCCCACCATCGATTTCATTCAACAACGCATCAAAAGGAAGCTCGAAGATTTCAGACGATGACCGCTCCTCCTCCGACTTAGTCTGCGTCAGGATGAGAAGAAAAGATCCTAACCCCACCTTCTCTTCTTCTTCTACCTGATCCGACGGTGGAAGGGCAACGACAAGTGGCTGTAGTTGGTGGATGTGGGCAACCTTGCTGCTTAATTTCTGTTGGTGGATGCTCGACGAGGGACCAAGACGAAGCAGAAACGACGATGGCGTTTGGTGGTGCTGGGTTACGACAAGATGGAGGCGTTTGGTGGGTTTTGCCAACAATCACAACGAGTAATTTGAAAGAACAGAAATAATCAGGTGTTTTCTTGATCCGATGTCTCCTGTCCCTGATTCAAGATTTGAAATTTAGACCACAAAATTTGAAATCGAACATCTAAATATATCTCTATTTGGGGTTCTTAAGATCAGTTCCAATAACAACGAGTAATTTGAAAGATTTGTATCAAGCAAATCGAGAAAAGCTTATTGTACCTTATGCCGATTAATGAGGTTTTTCCTTTGTTTCCTTTCTTTTCAGAAGAGCTCAACGAGAGAGAGAGGGATGGGAGGAGCAAGGTTATGGTCCGGAGGTATTTGGGAAGGGTGTTTGCTGGTGGTGGGTCACGACATGGGGAGGTGGAGGAGGTGTTCGAAAAATTAAGTGGGTTAATGTCACAACTGGAAATTTTGTGTTATGTAATCTATACATTCAAGCTAATGTGAATCAAAAACTTAAGAACATGTGTAACACCTATGATTATGACTTCAAAAACTTCAATCGAATACATTATACAAGTACTACAAATAGTCACCAAACAATTGGAAACCCTAGAAGTCCTTGTTTAAGTCCACTTTGGACTAGGACTCCCTTATTGGATCCAAATGGACTAATAAGCTTCCAATTAGACTATCATGGGCTTAGAACCCTAATTGGGCTCTAATTGGACCCACACTAATTTATTTCAACATTTTGGGCCATATTGGGCCTAGAATGAAATGAATTGAAAGCTTTGATCCATGAATACCCTAAACTAGTTCAACAAAAATGGAAAAATCATACTATATTCTTTTATGAGAAAATTCACCCAAATTAACTCTAATATTGGGCTTAGGGGCAAAGGCCCAAATTCTTCCTTTTTCCCTTTCAAATTCTCGGCCCAAGGCCCAAGTCCAAGAAGAAATGGAAGAGTTGACTATTTGCTTGCCACCTCATTAATATCCAACATGTTTCCATGCACAACTCATACTTCTAGGAGCATATCACTTCAAAGATCACATCTCTTCTTCCTATCTCTCTCACTCTCGGCCATACACCCACACACACTCACAAAAATCTCTCACACTCTCTCAAGAACATCCCCCCTCTCCACTCAAAAATCTCGAGTTTTAGGAAGCATTCAAGAGGAAATTTCCACAAATTCTTCATCTAAGGTAAGATTATGCATGGATCTATGATTTAGATTCTTTTTGTTATCAAAATCCCTTCCTAATCTATGCAAAAATTGTGATCTTGCATCCTAGAACCATCTCAAACTCGAGATCTTCAAGAAAAGGGTGCTAAGGCCAAAAATCACCAAGTTTTCTTCCATCTTTTCTTCAAAAACCGAAATCACACACCAAGGTGAGCTTCATACCCCCTATTTTCTGTTTTTATGAGTTTTGTGGGGGGGGGGGGGGAATACAAGTGAAAGTGTAGATCTATATGTGTTTTGTATGCCTTGTATGATTTCCATGCTTACATGTATGCTTTTGTGTGTTATAATGTTGGATCTAGCCATAAAACCCCTCAAAACCGAGATATACCTTATGTTAAGTGATTTTAGCATTAAATGTATTTCTACATACAAAGTGTTTCAAGAAAAATAGCTAAGTAGTTAGTAACAATTTTCTTTGGGCTAAAAACACAAATTTTGGGCCTAAAATGTGAAAAATACAAAATTAAGGGCCCAAATTGACATATCACGAATTCTGATGGATGAGGTGTGCCAAAACAGTTTCAATAAAACAATTTCTGGAAATTTACTCATTTAGAGGATTAAAAACATAAATTTCAAGCTTAATGGGCTAAAAATGACATTTTCGGCCCAATGAGGCCCATTATGCGAGATTTTCTGTTTTGGAGGGTCAAAACTGTATTTTTCTGTAAAACAGTGGACTATAATTGTTCCAAGTCCTTTTCAAAGGTTTAAAATGCTTTTAAATTTAAAAAGGACCAAAATTGCAAAAATCTTACAATTTGGGCCAAAATTGTCAAAGTTGCGAAAAAGAAGGGTTATAACCGAGAAAATTGCATTTTCAGGGACTTAAACTGTTTTCTATGAAAAATATGCTGAAAAATATTAATTTCAATAATTTTTGGTGTTAAAATGTCAAGAAAATTGATTTAAGGACCAAACCGGAAAGTATTCAATTAAAGGGGTGAAAAAGTAAATTTTACAAACAATGAGGGGCTGAAACAGAAAACTCTCAAGGCTAATTCAATACATGCAATTTGATCAAACAATGGTACCGCGACTATCGACGAAATACAATACACTACAATACCAAAATCGTTGTAAAACGAATTGGTTCGGTCTCGAACCAATGAAAATCCGAAACTACTAACATGGCGACACTATGATACATACAAATAACGTTTGGGAACTCAATTTACATGCGAGTGTGCACAGACGTCTACGCACCATCTTTGGGCCCCAAAAGTGTAAAATCTTGTTTGTTGGGCCTAGCTAGCCCAACGACCTGATCTTAAGGCCCGAAGACATTTTTTTTTCTACGAAGTGTTGGGTTTCACCGACTTGGCACAACGTAGAGGGACTTTCAATGGCTTGTATACTACTGGTCCCCAAGGGTCCTTTGGTATTGCTAGTAAAGTCTACATTTTTTTGCGAGGCGGGTCGGGGACCCCTCGTACACATTTTATCCCCAACCGGTTAATAGAGTCATAGAGGTCTTCGTGTCCTCTTTCTCTTCGGATGTGGGACTACACATAGTCAGGGCGGTTGGATAACGTGATTAGTACGGACGACGCCTACGGGATCGTTAGTATAGCTATAAACTGGTCGTTTGTGTAATGCGTGTTTGTAGCAACTAATCATGCTCAAAATAATCCAACGTCGCCTGGGACTGACACTATACGCTATGCAATGGTTTCAATGTAACTTCATGTAATTCAAGGAATTAGGAAGACATCAGGTTTTCCTAGGGTTTTCAATACATACAGATTTGAAATGTATACAACTTCAATGAACAATTTTTTTACAAGTATAGAAACAAACAAGCATACATATGGATCTTCACAAACGTTTTCAAAAGCTTTTTCTTTTCAGAAAATATCGGATTTTCTGGTGGTTTTCAAATAATACAAACATTGGATTTCAAACACTACTTATGAACTCACCAACATTTCATATGTTGACGTTTTTCAAAATACTTGTATTCTCAGGGAACCAGTGAACCAAAGGAAATCATATTCAGTGATGGCTTGCAGTGTATTGATGTACGAATCGAACAATTTATTTTTGGGAATGTAATGTTTAAACAATATACTTCATGTAAATTCTACTGGTTGTACTATATTAATGCATGGTGACGAATGTTGTTATGTTTCATATATTCAATGTTATGGTATTCAATTGAGTCACGACAGCCCCCGGACGTTTCCGCCGTCTGGTTCGGGGGTGTGACAGTTAAGATGGTGGTGGTTGTTTCCTCCGATCAGTAGCAAGAAGGGGGAAGAACATGGAAAATGCGAAAAGGGGGAAGAACCGATGCTTTCTTTCTTCAAATGGAGAGAGAGAGAGAGAGAGAGAGAGAGAGAGAGAGAAAGAGAGAGAGAGAGAGAGAGAGGGAGGTGGGACATTTTTTATTTTTTTAATTGTTAAAATAAATAAATAAATATTAAATTTTAAGAATAATGAAAGAAAAATGAAAAATAAATACCCCAAGGGTATTATAGTCATTTTAATTTTCGGAGGGACCATTTTCACATACAAACCACTCCAAAAGGACCACGAATCAAAAAAAGTCACTGTTTGGACTTGTTTCCTGAAAAAATGCAAACCACAGGGACCATTTTTGCAGTTTTGTCTTTTTACAATTTTGATCATCCGAAGAAAACACCAACTAAAGGACCATTCTAGGACCATTTTTGTAGTTTACTCTAAAATGTAAATAAGTGTAAGTGGAGGGACCGTTTACTCAAATTGTGCTGCTTAACGATCAATGCTTAAATCCCCAACACTACACAGTGAGGATCCAACCTCAAGAACCCTAAAACCAAAGGAAGATAATATGGCGAATTTCTCCATCGCCACCGTCTTCGTTGCTTCGATCTCACTGTTACTTTCACTCACCCACTCATTTTCTCTCGAGAACCCTACGGATCGGCGCATTTTAGTGTTGGTCGACGACTTGGCTCTCAAGTCTTCGCACTCGATCTTCTTTAATTCTCTGCAGGCACGTGGATTTGAGCTCGATTTCAAGCTCTCCGATGATCCCAAGATCGCTCTTCAGAGATACGGGCAACATTTATATGATGGCCTGATTCTGTTTTCTCCCACCACTGAACGTAATTTCTCAAGTTTATTGCTAAATTTGTCTTTCATTGGTGAATTTGGTGAAATGATAGCTTTGAATTGTTCCAGGATTTGGAGGATCTTTGGATGTGGCGGCTATTTTGGACTTCGTCGACTCCGGCAAAGACTTGATCGTTGCTGCCGATGCTAATGCGTCTGATTTGATTCGAAATATAGCCGCTGAGTGTGGAATTGATTTTGACGAGGTAGTCATTTTACACTCGTTAAACTGTGAAACAGATCATTTTGGGACTAACTATTGATCTGATTTAGTCCACTCTTAAGTCAATAACATGCAACTTGTAAAACTGTGAAGATGCTACACCAATGGAGTTTGTGTTATGAGCATGAAACCATATTTGTTTCTATATCAATCTTAAAGACGACAAGCTTTTGGTCATAACATTGAAACTAACATTGGTTATAGATATTAACTTGTTGCATGTTTTGACCAATGTGATGTTTTTCACAGGATCAATCTGCTGTGGTTATTGATCATGGAAGCTATGCTGTTTCAGAAACCGAGGGAGATCATACATTAATTGCTGCTGATGATTTTATTCAGTCTGATGTACTTTTAGGGAGTACAAAAATTGAGGTCAGTTAGTGTATTCAAATACTTTGTTCAGTGATTGCTGTATTTATTCATTGATTCTATCACAGAAAGAAATGAAATATGCAATATAACCCTTGAAATACCAGACAAATAAAACCCACTCATTTTGAAATATAAAAACCATCTCTATCCCAATAAAAGAGTTACTTCACTAGCTCACTTCTAAGTGTCAAATAAGTAATTTTCACTCTTCAAATTCAAAACACATCACATGTTTTCTGTGTAATAAAGTTAAATTCTTTCATTCTTTGTTGCATGACACAGGCTCCTGTACTTTTTAAAGGAATTGGTCACTCTTTGAACCCAGCAAATAGCTTGGTAAGTTCAAGATTCATCATATGTTAAATGCTTGTGAATCAGGGATGTATATGAATATGACCCTTTTACCCTTGGACTCATTTTACAGGTTTTGAAAGTTCTTTCAGCTTCTCCATCAGCATATTCTGCTAACCCAAAGTCCAAGCTGTCAAGTCCACCATCCCTTTCTGGATCTTCAATCTCATTGGTTTCAGTTGTTCAGGTACACCCCCCCCCCCCCCCCCCCCCCCCCCCCTCTCTCTTATGTTATGCTTTTTTTAAAGTATAAAGAAACCTTCTAATAATCTTTCTTTTGATATTGAAGGCAAGAAACAATGCAAGAATTGTGTTCTCTGGATCATTAGATCTCTTCAGCAACAAGTATGCAATATTTCACAGTTTTGTGTCCAAACTTTTTAACCATTTTATATTTTTGGTTGAAATTAAACTGGGTGTTATGTTATACAGATTCTTTAAATCACCAGTGCAAAAGGCAGGAAGCTCAAATAAGTGAGTGCATTTCCTATTTTCCTTACAGTAATAATAAATAATATAATTTTTTTTTTAAATAGTGATATTCTTCCATCTTTAATCTAATGGAAAAATGCAAAATTTGTAACAGATATGCAAAATCTGGTAATCAACAGTTTGCTACTGAGATTAGCAAATGGGTAGTACTCTGCGTTGATACCACTGC
>NC_056626.2:308837112-308856435 GCF_002870075.4 Lactuca sativa | reverse complement strand
TAACAGATATGCAAAATCTGGTAATCAACAGTTTGCTACTGAGATTAGCAAATGGGTATTCCATGAAAGAGGTCATTTGAAGGTAAAATATCAAATACTAGTTTTTAATATTTTTATATTTCCTTTTTTTTTTTCAATGTTTTATTATATATATATATATATATATATATATATATATATATATATATATATATATATATATATATATATATTTTTTTTTTTCTTGAATGTGAACAGGCTGTGAATGTTAGACACCACAGAGTTGGTGAGACTGACGAACCTTCTATCTATAGGATCAATGATGACCTGGTAATCTTTTTAATTTTATAGATGCTAATTTAGACTTTTTTTTAATCTATAAATAAGTTGATTTTTTAATTAAATCTATTATAAATGGTCTTAAGTAAATGAAATAGAGATTTTAGATAAGTTGATTTCAGTATATACTATTTTTTCTGTAAATGAGTTTCATATTCTTTATTTGCAAAGGGAAAACTCCATAAAAGTCCTTATATTTTAGCCTAATAATCGATTTAGTCCTTATATGTTTTTTATTCAATTAACTCCCAAAAACTGGCAGTTGTATTCATTTTGACCCTTTTATCCGGTAAACAAGTCATCTCACTTTCAAAATTTACACTTTCGGCCAGATTTTAAATTTTATTACAAATTTGATCCAAAGATTACATTTTTGGCCCGTATTTCAAAATTTTGTTACGAAATCATCCTAAATTTAGTTTTTTACATATTTTTTCAAAATTTTGTTTCTTTTATGTTTTGTTTGTTATATAAGATCATATTTATACAAAAAAAAGGATTTATATTTATTTTCAAATCTGTATGTATAAACCAAACAAAATATACAAAAAATGGAGATGAGTTTTGTTCTTTACTTCTATTCCATTTCCATCCAACCGAATCCATGAAAATTTTTAGTTATATTAAATTCAATTAATTTCGTTTAACTAAAATAATAATTAATTAAAATTTATTTTCAGGAATATTTGGTAGAGATTTATGAGTGGTCTGGATCAAGTTGGGAACCATATGTGGCAAATGATGTTCAGGTCCAGTTTTATATGATGAGCCCTTATGTATTAAAAACCATGTCCTCTAATAACAAGGTAAAATTTATTTATTTATTTATTTATTTTAAAAGTTTTTAACTTTTTTATTTAATTTAAATTTCTGTTTCTTTTTATATATTTGCAGGGATTGTATATTGCATCCTTTAAGGTGCCAGATGTGTATGGTGTTTTCCAGTTTAAGGTTGAATATCAAAGACTTGGATACACTAGTTTGTCTCTTGCAAAACAGGTAATATTTAAATTACAATTTTACCCCTACATTTCAAAAAACAAATTTCACAGTATAAATAAAAAGAAAAAAACATTTATTTATTTATTATTATTTTTTTTGCAGATTCCAGTTCGACCTTTCAGACACAATGAATATGAGAGATTCATTCCAACGGCTTTTCCATATTATGGAGCATCATTCTCTACGGTATTTTTATTAATATTTAATACATTTTATTTTCCCAAAATGTTAATGAAAAAAACGAGATTTTAATTTTTAAATTTTATCTTTGGTTGTTGCAGATGGCTGCATTCTTCATCTTCAGTTTTGTGTACCTTTACAGCAAGTAATGTTTTTAGGAGGGGTCTAATTTACAAAATTTAGAGTTGAATCAAGATACACTGCATTTTTAATGGTTGTAGTCGTAAAATAGAAGAATTATAAAAAAAAAAAAGAAGGGAAATGGAACTTGTCTCCATTAATGATATATGAGATTACTTGTTTACTTGATTATTCGATGCATTTTTTCGATCTTGATGTTATGATATGGTTTAATACTTTAATTTCAAGATGGACTAATTTATATGCTGATAAGAAATAACGGTTGACACTCTCATTACCAATTGAACAAATTACTGAAATCGTCCATGTTTGAAAAAATTTCACGTTTAGTCCATATTTTTTTTTTTGCACTCCGATCATCCCTAGAGTTTGTTTTTGTTGCGTTTTTTTTGTTGAGTGTATAGATAAAAAGACCACATGTGTTCCATTATCACTCTAATCACAATCACATAGAAGAAATTGACGAGGTTACCGGTTCATCAAGCTTGATTTTGGGTTTTGATTTCAAGATTTAGTTTTGGTTTGTTTTGATTTTGGGTTACTGAGGTGGACGGATTTGCAAATCCATCCACCTCACCACCTCTATAGTAGTGCTACAGCCCCATCAAACACCACCACTATGTCCGACATCAAACATCGTGACCACCAGTTCCATCGACCACCAACACCGCAACTCCTGTATTTTATGAATTAAACCCGTAAATCATTGCCCTTAAATTATGAAATCAATATGCTCAAACCTAGAAGTTAAACCGCTCAAACCCACAAAATTTGAAGTTGTCAAGAACATAAACCAAATGTTGAAACAAAGCAAACCTAAAAGACCCATTGATTCTCTAAAGTTCAAAACAAAATCTTGAATCTATTCTAATATTCAAAGAGGTTTTTTTATTTTTTTATTTTATTATTATTATTTTTTTTATAAAATCATTTGTAACAGGACCTAAAGAAATAAAGTGAGATTTCATCATGACATCGTTGCTGCCGGAAGAAAACAGAAGCACCGGTGGTGGTGTAACAATGGAGGTGCTATTTTGGCTGGTGTGATGGAGGTGCAACAGTGAAGAAAGGGGGGGGGGGGGGGGGGGGGGGGGGGGGGGAGGCAACTTTCTTATCCAAGCTCCGACGAGTATTCTGATGACCTTTAATCCTCAAAATTGGCTACAATGAACTACAACCCCTAAACCAAATTCCATAAATTAAAGTAGGGTTTGAGTGATACAAGGAAGAAAAAGAGGATTGTGGCTAATGTAGGTTCGTGCAACGGTGGTTTGCTCGTTAAGATGTCACGACGAGTATGAACGATGGTGATCGGTGGTTGCTTTGATCATGGTAGGTTTGTGCAATAGATAGAAAGAGGAGAGATGGAAAGAGGGGTGTTGAGAAAAGATGATAAAGGGTGTGGGGGTGGGGATCACACTAATTAATATTTTTGTTTCGAGAAATCTCCAATAAAGTCATAATATTTTAGGTTAGTTTACGGTTTAATCCCAAATTAAATTTTGTTTAAGAAAAAAAAGGGATAGAATACCAGCTAAAACTTCAGAATAACCCTTTGTGGCCGGTTTTGCAGATTTAGCTGATATTTCGGTTTTTTCAGTTAATTCGTCAAAATATTGAGACTGTTTCGTTAATCCAACTAAAACTTCAGAATAACCGTTTTATCAATATATTAAAAATGGTTTGTTTTTTTTAAATGAGTGTATTTTTTCCATTTCTTTTTATATAACGTTATATATTCAATTTTAAAGTCACAAAATTTATAAAAAAAACTATTTTTACAATCCAAAAAACTAACAAACTTCATAAATTTGTCTGAAAAGCCTTATTGAAGATAGAGTGCGTCTTGATTACAAGATGAAATTCATACAAAATATTGTATATTTTCTTTTGATTTCAACATTGGTTTAAGTATTGAGATAACCTGTAACACCCGGAATTGAGAAGATTAATTATGGAAATAAAACCTTATTTCTAAAGGTCAACTCGTCGAGTTTAAGGCGTAAACTCGACTTGTTTGAAAGTTGGGGCACACGTTTTGGAAGAGTAACTTAACGAGTTGGGGAGGATCAACTCAACGAGATGGAAAGGGTTTGGGAAACCCTAAAATCGAGACTTTGCACCCTATTTAGGGTGTGTTCGGCAAAACTAGCTTGTAGCGGGTAGCTTGTAGCACATAGCTTGTAGCTTGTAGCGTTTTGTTAAACGCTACATGAAGTAGCATTTGGATTTGGAGCGTTCTGATTAAACTAAATGCTAGAAGCTTGTGCTGCCAAACGAGCCTTTCTATTTTAAATGGAGTGTTTTGTCAAATGCTACAAGCTAGAAGCTCTCAAACGCTCCAAAATGCTCCGTGCCGAACACGCCCTTAAACAAATTAAGCCCTAGGGTTCAGCCTCATTTCCAGCCTCCAATTCCCTAACCCTAAATCTCGAAACCATAAAGCTATATTAAGAGTCTGTAAGTCATTTTGAGTGTTCTTGGTGAGTGTTGGAGCTATTGGAAGAAGGAAGAACTCGGAGACACAAGAATGAGCATAAAGATCCAGAATCCTTGCCTCGTCCACGACACATTTTTGGTATAAAGCTTAAACCTTGTCTTGTAGTCATCTAGATCTCCATTTTAGGGTTCTTTGGATTGTTTTGTCCAAGTGAGATGGTTATTGATGGGTTGAACGTCCCTCATGGAAAACACTTCAGATCTAGGGACTAGGGCCTTGAGGGGATCTCATGGCATAAAGGTGCCAACTTTGTGGCCCTAGAAGCCCCATGCAACCTCTAAGCTCTTGTTTTTGCCTTTCAAGCTCCATATGGTCATGCATGTGGATAAAGTTTAAGACTTTCGGTATCCTTCTAGTATCAAAGGTCTAGATCTATGTTCTTATGCTCTATCTTGAAGTTTTGAGGACCCTTGGATTTAGATTTAAGCTTTTGGAGTTAGGGTTTGAGCTTATTCTCTTTAGGAAGGGATTAATGGGTAAAGTTGGAAACTTTACCCTTCTCAAAGGTATTTCCAGTCTACATCTAGAGTATTGGGTTCAGATTTGAAGAATAAAGGCTTAATGCATTAAGAAGGGGTTAACAAGCTAAAGAAGTCGACGAGTTCATCAAAGGAACTCGACGAGTTAATTTGAAGTGTCTCGATTCTGTTAAAAAGGAGAGAACTCGACGAGTTGATTTGTTGAATCACGATTTTGTGGTTTATGGGAACTCGTCGAGTTGAAGGACAACTCGACGAGTTGAGTTAACCTGGAGCGTTGACTTTGACCATGACTTGGATGTTGACTTTGACCTAGACTTGACTATTGGCCAAGGTTGACCCCTGGAGGGTTATGAAGTACATAATGGGTTCTAAGGGCAGTTGCATGTAAGGGTTTGGGCCTATTTTGGAAAATTGGACCATTGATGGGCTTTCATGGATTTTATAGTCTGGGCCTTGATGGGTAGGGGTGAAATAGTTATTTCACCCCAAGTGAGGATTATGGATCATGGTTAAGAACCAATTGCTAATTGGGTGATATTTTGGTATTGATAGCTCAGGGAGTTGTTAGAGCAACAACTAAGGATTTTTGCAGTGAGCTTCAACATTTGAGGTGAGTCTCCTCACTATTTGTACGAGTCGAAGTCACCAATGCCGACCCATTTGGTTTATGTATTGTGGGAAGACCCAGGGGTTAGCCCTAGGCACTATGTATGAAAGACCAGGAGGTGGCTCCTGGCACACTGTATGCTAATTAGCTAAGTAGAGTAGTATATATGCTAGTTGTCTTTGTGATGCTTGCATGGAAGACCAGGAGGTGACTCTTGGCACTTGTTTGCAAGACTCAGGAGATGACCCTTGGCTTGGTAAGAAAGACCATGTGGCGGCCTGTGGCCTAATGGCAAGACTATGTGTGACACATAACACCTTATTTGATTATGATATATAAATGATATGTATGGCTCACGGTTATGTATGGAATGTATGGATCAGTTGATATGTATGGTATATGGTATTTTGGGAACTCACTAAGCTTTGTGCTTATAGTTTTTCAGTTTTGGTTTCAGGTACCTCCAGTTTCAAGTAAAGCAGCTCGGGATGATTGTAACGTATACACTCGTGTTTACCGCAATATGTGATTTCTGGGAATGAACTCTGATAAATGTTTTATTTGAAAAGCTTTTCAATGTGTGAACAAAGTTATAATAGTGTTTTTAGTTATATTAAAAATGAATTTTTTGGCCTTGAATTTTGGGATGTTACATAACCACAAAACATACATAATATTACTAATCATGTATACTTAAATCTATGGGATAACCTTTCTCGTTAATACTCATTTTCTTCTTCATTCTATTGGTTGTTTAAAACCTTAATCCATCTGCCCTCTTTCTCCTTCTGTTTTCTTTCTATCTATTGCAAAATTGGGAAGGATGTGATAAGGGATACATATACACATCCCTCAGATAGATCTCTGTCTTTCCTTTTTATGTGCGCACATGTGCGTGTGTGAAATAAGGGTATCAAAGTTCAAACAAATATGTGTTTTGTGGTCTATCGAAGGCAAGACTAACTGCGACCAAAATGTTACTATTATCCTTGGCAAATTGAGGTACGAGTTTAACATGAGCGTGTTGAAGTGCATGATTCAACCCGTTTATTTTCATGTCAATCAATTTATTTTTATGTCAGGTTGATTGGTTTAGAGTATAGACCTTATAAGTATGTCGTTTCGTGCTAGATTAAAACACTAAATAAGTTGAAAGAGTACAACTTGAAGAGGTGGATAATAAAAAGTGAAAAACAGAAAGGAGTAATAGTTTGAGATGTGGATGAGTGAAATTCACATAAGTTTAAGGGTAATTGATCAATTAACGAAAAAGTCCCAAAATTTTGATCAATTAACGAAAAAACCCGGAATACTGGCTAACTCTGTGAAACTGTCCATAAAGGGTTATTCCGAAGTTTTAGCTGATATTCTATCATTTTTTGTAAACAAAATTTAATTTGGGATTAAATCGTAAATTCGTCCAAAATATTGAGACTTTATTGAAGATTTCCCTTTTTGTTTCTACTATTAATATTTAAAAAAAGTAAAATTAATTATTAAGAAGGATAAAGAAAATCAGAAAGCGTAGATTGACCTTTTCACCACTGTCAGGGACGAACGATGAAACAAAGTAAAACTATATGGACGG
The DNA here is from genome assembly GCF_002870075.4 of Lactuca sativa. Lineage (NCBI taxonomy): Eukaryota > Viridiplantae > Streptophyta > Magnoliopsida > Asterales > Asteraceae > Lactuca > Lactuca sativa. The sequence continues at coordinate 308,849,617 of NC_056626.2, read as the reverse complement.
TCCGAATGCGAAATAAAGGTTTGGGACCGAACATAATTTTTACAAACCACAAGAACTATTTCATTAGTTTGTTCTTACCAATTATTTGCTTATCCATTATGTATTTACGTTATCAACAACCATAAATGATATATTTGTCATTTCATATGTACTTAACTGATGTTTATATATTCACCAAAGGTATAAATATGAAATATGACATGCTACACCGGCATAACAAGGCGAAAATTAAAAAAACAAAGTTTATTATTTTTTTGAAACATTTTTTTGGGTTTGTTGACAATTATAACACAATTATCATGTAAATAACTTTTAAACACAATACTTTTTTAAGACTACAACCAGAGCCGGTCCTGAGGAATTAAATATCCTGAAAGACCCAGGACAAACCAGAGAAAAATGACTCTTTTCGTTATTATAAGTTTTGACTTTTAAATAAAAATATATAATAAAAAAATAGGTCTTGTACAGCTGCCCACTTTGTCCTCCTTCAATGCGCACGCCTATGACTACAACCTTTTAGTTAAAAACTAGACTTTTTTGAACGTGTTTTTAATAATTATAACTATTCTAAACTTGGATTTCTAATCAAAATTACTACACCATGAGTTTAGAGCGAAAGGCCATGAAATCAATTGTATGCCTATTGCCCTACCATAGTGGCGATCCATTGCGTGGTGAGTAAGTTTATTTCCAATTTGGCTGATGATTGATGTATAGTGTCCCACATCGACACAGAGATGGATATGAAGAAAGAAAAGTTTCTTATAAAATGAGCACAGAGCCAATTAAATACGCTCATAACCGTTTAACTTTTACAACCATAGCTTTAATTTCACGTTGATTCCATTGTAGTCTGCCTTCGAGGTAATGAGCTTGTACTATACAAGCAGTTAAATCATAAAATTGTTCAATACGTTTATGATACTGTAGAGGTCAAATAGGTGTAGAGTGAGTATACTATTGAGTTTCAATTACATTACAATACATGCCTTTCTTATATTTGCATCCAATGGTCTTTGGGAACACTTTAGCAATCAAGAAGCAGTTGATATATTCCAACATCACCTTCATAACATAAGCATCCACTCTATTGCATCTTCAGTACGTATTGATATATAACAGGCATAAAGGCTAGTTTTTGTGAAGGAGGAAAATGCTGAGGCTGGTGAAAACTCTCTGAGGAGGTGGTGAAGAAGCCAAAGATGAGGTATCTTGATACCTTGTCTCTTGCTTCTTTGCTTCCTCTAGCTAATAAGGTGGATTTCATCAGCTTCTTGGCACTTTCCTAAAACACGCAAACCAACTGCTTCTGATTGCATATGCCCATTATATATATCATTATGTTAAGGATGATGATGGAATCGAGGAGATAGTAATTAGGTTATTTACAAAGGTTATCATTTGAGACTATATCCACTGCTTCTTCTGATTGTTGAGGTTTTCCCATAGGCCATCTGATGCAAATACGAGAAAGTGATCATATGTAGTGTTTGATTTTTCCTAAGCCGCCTCTACAGTTCACTTATTATTCCAAGTGGAGTAAAGTGGATATAATAAAGGAGAATAGAATAGCTGTGGCCTTGGAGGGTAATTTTGGAAGTTTAATTATAGAGTTTGTTACTCTAGCTAACTGTATATTAGTTTAGTGGGAGAGACCTTTGTTGAGGGTATCAATTCTGTAATTAGTAGGATTTTATCCTTTAGGAGATGACTGGCTTCTCAAATTGTTGTTTTTATGATTGGAATTATTAATATAAGCCATGCCATTTCTTGTTCTTCTCTTGATCTTTCTTCCTACTTGATTTAGTTGCGCTAAAAACCTGTTGGGATTAAGCCCAAAATCACAAAAGTGCAAGAAAGATCATTGTTACATGAATGGAGGAAAAGGAGAATTCTAGAACACCAAACCAGAATTTTGTTAAAGGCTTCAAGAATCTTCGGTTACAAAGTTACATGACATGTAAATACAAGTCAAACCATCGTGACTTTTATTCATAATATTGCAACCCTTCAATGACACCGACTAAACCCTTAACTTCTATAACCGTTAGTTATATTTATTTACTAACTTTTTAAATAATGATATAATTTCCAGAATTATAACATAATTACCAAAATAGCTTAAGTAATAGAACCCTTCTCCCGTATTGTGTGTTGTTCTGGCATGTTCTTTAGAAATAATCGTGATCATATCCCTATATGCATCTGATGATCCATGTGAAGTATAAGGGCAGAGTGAGTATAGTATACTATTGAATTTTGATCCATTAAAATACATACACGAAGTCAATTTGTCATATCTGCATACGATGGTCTGTTGGAGCACCTTAGCAACCATGAATTAGTTGATATATTCCAAAATCAGCTTCATAACATAATCCATGCAGCCATTCCATTGCATCTTCGATGCATAATGGTAACGGGCATAGAAAAGGCTAATTAATTTGTGTGAAGAGGAGGCAAAGAAATAAGATGACAGTTCCACATGTGGACATCATTATGTTAGCTTGTCCGTAAGGTGAAAGTTCGCTTTACCGATAGGTAACAAAATGAAGTACTTGAATTTAAAGAAAATTTACAAGGAGTGACTAAGGCAACTTTAAAGAATTACATCAATTTTATAGCTTGCCGGCTTATTAGCACTTCCCTATAACACACAAATTAACCTTGTATGCCCATTCGCGTTAGGTAATGAAGGTCTACTTAATGGAGGACGTAGGTTATAAGAGTGATTTGGAACTATATCAACTGCTTCTTAATTGCTAAGGTGCTTTCACAAACCATAAGACGTGTGCATAAGGTTGGATTCCGTGCATGGATATCGATCAAAATTCAATATTGAACTAAATATACACTAAACCCCCTACACTACAATTGGACTTAAGGCCGGGCGATGTGATTAGAACCATACCCAACAGTTTAGTGAACTGCACCTTCAAAAACCACACTTTGGCGGGTGCGGTTTAGGGTGAAAGAAAATGGGGTGCGGGTACCATTCCCTATGTTTTCTTTTCTATCCAGATTGGACAACAACTTTACAATGTGTTTTTTCTTTTCTATTTCTCTCTCTCTCTCTCTCTCTATATATATATATATATATATATATATATATATATATATATATATATATATATATATATATATAGGGCTAGGATCATTTACAAATAATATGTATTGTATTACTATGGGTGTGTTTGGCAAAAATAGTTGTTAGCTGGAAGCGGGTAGCAGGTAGCGTGTAGCGTGTAGCAGGTAGCTGGTAGCAGGAAACTGTAACTTTTATTTGTTATATGAGTGTTTGGTAAAAATAACTGGAAACTTTTGAAATATATAAAATTACATAAAAGGACAATTTGTAACACCCAAAATTTTCAAACAATTTTTGACATTTTCATAAACATACTTTCATTCGTAAATATTATAAAAATGTCATTGTATCACATATCAATCCATAGAAACACAACCCAAGATCATAATGTATAAAACTCCTCATGTGTGTAATGATCATGTCGGCGCCTTCCCGCGATCCTCACTGGTACCTGAAAGACATAACACAACACTATAAGCATAAATGCTTAGTGAGTTCTCCAAAATACCACATATAACACATAATAGCCACTCGAGGCTATCACTCTGTGGACCCTTCGGTCCTAACTCTGTGGACCCTCTGGTCTTAACTCTGTGAACCTTTCGGTTCTAACTCTGTGAACCTTCCGGTTCTAACTCTGTAAACTCTGGAACATACACGACATGAATCTCATAGAAATAATGCAGTGTATCACAATCACATAAATAACATACAAGATACTCTGTCATATAACTCTAATTACCATTCTAGGTATAGTATAGTGAGAAGACTCACCTCGGGTAACTCGGTAATCTCGAACTCGGTAAAACCTGGTCTAGCCTCCGCCTAATCACATGGAATAAGCACTCTAATTAATACAACTCTCAAGGCTAGACTAATCCCTCTCTTAGCACTCTCAGAAGGGTAAAAGATCATTTTACCCCTCTCATGGCTCAAAGACCCTAACATTGACCAAACCCTAAAAGTCAACCAAAAGTCAACTCTCCGGGTTACGCTGCGCATACCAAACCTGTACGCTAGGCGTACCCGACAACCTCGCAAAAACGGGGAACGCGACCCCCTACGTTGCATGTACTGGGATTACGCCCTGCGTAACTCCCAATTTCAGACTCCTTAGCTTTTAGGGTCTTAAACGGTTAACCCCCATGTCTAACTTTCAGATTTGACCACCCCTAAGCCTCTTAATCCATAAAGTTGGTGACTTTAAGCCTTTGCATGGCTGTGAGAGTCACCAACACCCAAATCTCTCCACTTTCAACACTCTAAAGTCCAAAACTCCAACATGACTTCCTAATGACGACCAAGCTGGGATTTTTATGGATCAACATAAGTCATAACACTGAAATGGGATAGATCTAGGTCCATGGAGCCCCTCTTTCTCATAAAGTCTCCACCTTTGGGGCTTAAACCCTAGAAATGGACCATAAAACACCAAACCAAAATAAAGAGGAAAGTTCTGAGCTTTTTACCTCAAAGTGAAGCTCTTTCCTCTAAAGAACGCATATCCAAGCTTGAACTTCAAACCCTAGCCTCCACAACCTCCTCTCCTTCTTCTTCATTAACACACAAAGGCACCTTTAGCTCAAAACACTCACACACAAGCTTTAGGACGAAGGAAATGCTCTCTTAGGGTTTCACTCTCTGATATGGTGGCTGAGGATAAGGCCTTAGCATTCCTTTTATAGTGCACAAGCCATAAATTAGGGTTTGCATCTGGGCCCGCTATGCCCAGCGTAACCCTGGGTACGCCCAGCGTACCTAGGCGACTCCGCGTCCAATTAAAGCGCATGAGTACGCGCAACGTACTCCTCAGTACGCCAATGTACTCATTTGTCTTAATATTTCAATTAAGGGCTTAACTTGACAACTTTGGAAAGGAAAATGGTTTAAGAGACACATCTGAAATTCGGGATGTTACAATTCTCCCCCACTAGAACCAGACTTTGTCCCCGAAGTCTCATGCCGCAAACAACTCCGGATACTACTCCCGCATCTCTGACTCTGGCTCCCAAGTCAACTCGGACCCTCTCCGATGTTGGCACTGGACCTGAACCAGAGGCACCTCCTTGTTCCTCAGAACATTGATCTTCCGGTCCAAGGTCGCGATCAGTCTCTCAACATAATTCAGACTCGCGTCCACCTGGATATCCTCCAACGGCACCACTGCTGACTCGTCGGCTATACACTTCCTCAGCTGAGACACGTGGAAGGTATCATGAATCTGGCTCAACTCCGCAGGTAGCTCCAAACGATATGCTACCCTACTCACCCTCGTGGTCACCATGAACGACCCAATATACCGGGGCCCCAGGTTGCCCCTCTTCCTGAATCGAATCACTCCTTTCCAAGGAGACACTTTCAGGAGCACGAGGTCTCCCACCTAGAACTCAAGATCGGATCGACGCCTATCCGCATAACTCTTCTGGCGACTCTGAGTCGTCAACAACCTCTGTCTAACCTACTGTATCTGCTCTGTCGTCTGAAGCACTATCTCAGTACTGCCCATCACTCGCTGCCCTACCTCTCCCCAACAGATGGGAGTCCGAAACCTTCTCCTATACAACAACTCGAAGGGAGGCATACCAATGCTCGAATGGTGACTGTTGTTATAGGAAAACCCAGTCAATGGCAAATACATGTCCCAACTCCCTCCGAAGTCAAACACACATGCTCGAAGCATGTCCTCGAGCGTCTGAATCGTCCGCTTACTCTGTTCGTCCGTTTGTGGGTGGTAAGCAGTACTGAAATGCAGCCTCGTAACCAACTCCTCATGGAACTTCTTCCAAAACCTGGAAGTGAAATGCACATCTCGATTTGACACAATCGAGATCGGTACACCATGTTGCGATACCACCTCCCTTACATACACCTCTGCCAGCCTCTCTGCGGAAGAGATCTCACTGATAGCAAGGAAATGAGCGGTCTTTGTCAGCCGGTCGACGATCACTCAAATTGCATCGACACCCCTCGCGGTCCTCGGCAATTTGGTGATGAAATCTATAGAAATCTATTCCCACTTCCATTGGGGAACCTCAAGTGGCTGCAACTTTCCATGCGGACACTGGTGCTCAGCCTTAACCCTGCGACAGGTCAAGCACCTCTCTACAAACCACGCCACATCCCTCTTCATACAATGCCAGGTCCAAATACATCTAAGTGGCCCCGGGATGGATCGAAAACCTCGACCTGTGCGCCTCCTCCATCAAAATGGTACGTGCCCTGCCCTCAAATGGCACCCAAATCCAGCCCTGGAAGGTCATAAGCCCTCGACTATCATCAATGAACTCAGATACTTGCCCGATCACTCGTTCTCTCTTACAGTTCTCCGGTCTCAAGGCCTCTACCTGGGCCTCCCGAATGGTGTCCAACACCGGAGTCAACACTGTCAACCTCATACAAACATCCCGTATCGGGGCACTCTTCGCCCTATGACTTAAGGCATCGGCTACAACGTTAGCCTTGCCCGGGTGGTACAGGATCTGTTACTCATAATCCTTTACCACATCCAACCATCTCCTCTGGCGCATGTTCAGGTTAGACTGATCCATTAGATACTTCAAGCTCTTGTGATCCGTGTATATGGTACACCGAACCCCATACAAATAGTAATGCCAGATCTTGAGGGCGAACACCACAACCCCCAACTCCAGATCGTGAGTAGGATACCTCGTCTCATGATGCTTCAGCTGCCTCGATGCGTATGCTATCACATGCCCTATTTGCATCAGCACCGCACCCAATCCCAATATCGACGCGTCACAATATACCACAAAATCCTCCATCCCCTCCAGAAGGTCTAACATTGGGGCTTCGCATAATCTATGGCGAAGTGTCTCGAATGAGGCCTGCTGCTCCGGGCCCCAACTGAAAGCCACGCCCTTCCGAGTCAACCTGGTGAGAGGAACAACAATCCTGGAGAAATCATTGATAAATCTCTGATAATAACCGGCCAACCCCAGAAAACTCCTGATCTCTGAAGGGGATCTCGGCACCTCCCAACTCATCACAGCCTCAATCTTGGCCGGATCGACCAATATCCCATTCTGGTTGTTGAGGTGTCCTAGGAACTGGACCTCTCGTAACTAGAAATCATACTTGGAGAATTTGGCATAAAGCCTCTCCGATCTCAGAACTCCGAGGATCTCCCTCAAATGCTCCTCATGCTGCTCTCTGGATTTCGAATACACCAATATATCATTAATGAACATTATCACCGAACAATCCAACATCGGCCTGCATACCCTATTCATGAGATCCATGAATACCGTTGGTGCATTGGTGAGCCTGAAAGGCATCAACACGAACTCGTAATACCCATAACGAGTCCTGAACGCTGTCTTCTGGATATCCTCATCACGCACTCTCATCTGATGATATCCAGTCCTCAGATCAATCTTGGAGAACCAAGATGCTCCATGCAACTGATCGAACAAATCGTCGATTCTCGATTCAAAAGGGTTGCTAGTCTAGATGTTTTCCCCGACCAGTCTCTCGTGATCTTCGGCATCAAACCTTCGTATCATTTCATGCCTTAAAGCTCAAAAGTTTTTCCCGATATGAATTATCACGCATTCCTCGTTTCTGTGATCATTAAGAAACGGGAAGTCAGCAGCTCTTTTCCTTAAAAGTCTTTCCCGAAGAATTCCCGAGAATTCCTTTCGAACGTTTAACTTAGTTCCGCATCGGCCTAATCTCTGGATCTACCTCATGACCGAACCTCAGTGAGAATGACGTGTTCGAAACGGTGACCAAGAACTGATATGATCACTACGGATTAGTAGTGGTATCCTTTCAGTCAAATCTCTTTCCCTCGATCATGTAGCCAAGCAAAGTAGTCGTAACCGTGTACTTTTCCAACGTCTAAGGCGATAGGGAATTAGTTGGCACCGAAAATACCTATAGAAACCTGTCGATTCTTGGGTTCCATCGACTAATATCGCAGTCTTAACCATAAATTTCTTCTAAAGCCATCAAACCCTTAGCTACCCGGCTCCTTGAAGATGTGCTTTCCTGTTGGAGCGTATGTTCTGTTGATGGCTTTATCCCAGAAAAGCATGATATGCTTTGAGAAGTGTGAAATACTTCCCTCGTGATACAGTAGACTCTTCATGATCCTCATAGAATCGATTTCGTAACTTTCCAACTTCGGCTACCCTCAGAACTTAGTATCATCCATCCGGTACTTCACGTCTCGAATCCTTAGAAGTACCTATCCAACGAACCTTAGTGATTTCCTTTGAGGAAACCGAAGTCATCCTGGGTTGAAACTTCCATGGGAGAACCGATTGAGATCATAAATTGAGAGAGAGTCAATGATCGAATCAAAGACACGTCCCGATAGTGAGAGATCGATAGAACGCCTAGTGTAAACCCGACTCCGCTTGAGAGCATGATCGTTCGAGGCAACAAATCCATTCGTGTCTTATTCTAATTCATGATCTATATCTTAATCTTTGAATTTCGGGACGAAATTCCCTCTAACGGGGGGATAATGTAACAACCCGAAGTTGTTCATCGCCGAAAAACCCATTCTACCCGTATAACTCGCCGTATATCGAAACGTTTCGATGTCATTTTTGGGTTAAGTTAATCAAAATTATATGTTTAATTGATGCTAATGAGTGTCCAAACCTCTTAGGAACTCATGAATTTAGCCCAAAATGTTTATTTCATAAATTTTAGAAATGTCCTCGCCGGATTACGGAAACTTAATCGGGTGCGACCAAAAGCCCCGCTTAATGCCGGTATCGGGTAGAATTCCACCGTGTCCAAGTTTTGCAACCTATATAAATGTGTTAAACCTTTCATTTGAAGCTTTTTCTCTCTCTCACTACTCTCTCTCTAACCTCTCTCCTAAATCCAAGTTTAAGGGTCCAAAACTCAATTTTAAGGCCTCAAATCCCTAAGTTACCTTCCTAACCTTAATGTATAGCATATTTGGCTTCCAAATTCGGGATTTAATCATGATTTAAGGCTTTGAATGTGAGTTTACGGCCTTGGTAGAAGCTTAGTCCGTAAACACATAGTTAAGGGGTTTTTAAGCCCTAAAACCCTTCCAAACCACAACTAGACTTTAGATATGGCTAAATGACTTCATGGAATGGACTTAAAACATTTTAGACATGGATTTTGAGGGATTTTGAAGGAGTTTACGGCCAAGGCACATGCTTGGGCCGTAAACTCATATATATGGGGTTTTTGTGACCTTAAACCCTTCCAAAAACACTAATAAGGCTTAGATATGAATTTTAGAATATTGGTTTTAGCCTTAGAACACCTTAAACATATTATTTGAGGGAAAATTGAGAGTTTAAGGCCAAGACTTATGCTTGGGCCGTAAACCCTTCATTTTGGGGTGTAAACTCCTTTAAAGGTGTTAGAAAGCCACTTTAACACCCCTAAAGCCTTAGAATAAATTTTAGAAGTGTATACAAACAAGTTTTTGGCCTTAAAACATAATGAATCACACTCTAGGAGAGTTTACGGCCATGAGGGGGGTCTCATGGGCCGTAAACTCCAAAAACACCCCATAAGTCCCATAAAATTTCATGTAAGGCCTTGGAACAATTTTAGCAATCACATGTGATTTATTTGGAATCATTAACACAATTATTCATGGGTATATAGGAGTTTACGGCCGTGAGTCCCATGCTAGGCCATAAACTCCATTAAGTATGTCCATTGGTGTTTAAAATTCAATACAAGCTCTTAAACCAAACCTAGAAATTTCTCCTTAAGTGTTTCAAGCCAATTTGCACCATAAACCACCCCACCATGAGTTTACGGCCGTAAACTCATGGGTAATGGGTGTTCTAGGCCAAAAACTCTTGTAAGAGTTTACTCTTGAAGAGTAAACTCCATTTCCCGGTCATTCAAGTCCTTAAACGCCACCCGGGTCCCTCCAAACACTTGTAATGGGGTGTTTCCGCGACTAAAAGTGTTTGTCCCTAGCTATTAAATAATCTAGTCCTAATTAGATACAAATGTGTATCTTTGCATTATACTTAGGAACCTCGTGCGTTTGCAAGTCCCGAACCATTGTTTAGCGTCCGAAATCGTCACGTTTCTCGTCCGGTGAGTTCATACCCCTACGCTTTTTCCGTGTTTTTCAATGTTTTCAGTGGGGGGAATACAAGCAAACTATAACTGTTTTACAAAACATAACATTGATGTGTTTCAAATAATATCTGGCAAATTTATAAACACTTTTACTCCTTATGTATTATGCTGAGCATAAGGGATGATTTATCAACTACAACTAAATGGATTTTAGTTAAGAAAATAACCAAACTAATCAAATTATTATGGGAATAATTTGGGGGTTCTTTAGTTCTCGTTTTATCATGTACTGATATGTGTATAAAGTTATTAGATAAACTATGTCTGATTCAGTTTATCTCTGTATCATTTGAATGTATTGCCAGATAGTTTCATTGTATGTATCTATATTCACTGTATTATGTTTCATCATCTTTTGTATGTTTGATATCGTATGAGAACCCTGTGAATAGTTTAGTACTAGTTTGTGAGTTAGTCACTACCCTTTATGGATGATCAGTAAATCCTCCCCGAAAGTGTAACCAGAGTCTCCTTGAGGGAGAGCGAGGAATTTGTGAATAGATCTATTCGGGACTGACAATCCCACACCTTAACTGCTAGCTACAGTTAGGCGGGCACGCCTGGGGTGACAAATTCTGGATATCGTCCGACGTCCGACAATCGTCAAGGAGGTCTCGTTGTCGTATCAGCATGGTTACCCGACCCACAATATGTATTAATATAAGTTTATTCACGGCTTTGGTTTTGGAGATATATATCTAGTACGGGATGGTAATCCCATGGTTTTTGGTCTATAGGGTTCATATCTATTGCAGGATGTTATTCCTATGGTTAGAATCTATATCTAGTTCGGGATAGTGATCCCATGGTTTTATCAAAACATCTTATATCTAGTTCGGGATAGTAATCCTATGGTTTTATCAAATTATCTTGTATCTAGTCTGGGATGGTAGTCCCATGGTTTTCAGTCTATATTTTCAAGTATATCAAACTATCTTGTATCTAGTCCGGGACGATAGTCCCATGGTATTAAATTTATATGTAGTACGGGATGTTAATCCCAAGGCTTTCAAACTATTTTTCCATCTACAGTTCACGTATATTAAAGTATTTTATATCTAATTCGGGATAGTAATCCCAAGATTTTCAATATATAGTTTTGTGTATTAGACTATACTATGTGATATTAAATCGGTCTTGTAATTAGGAAAATATGGGATTTTCTTGGGGTAACGTATAACGCGTAATTGAACTGTAATGAAGGATAACTAAACTGTTTTACATAAGAAAATATGGGATTTTCTTGGATAACAAACCTTTTCGGAAAACTAAAGGAAACTGGTACATTTTTCAGCAAACAAACATCTTATGAACTCACCAGCTTTATGCTGATTTTCAAACCGCTTGTATTCTTAGGTCCACGTTAGACAGGTACCCGACGATATCTTTTGGAGAAGACGGAGTGCTCAGAAGACTCGTCTCAACTTTTGTTCATATGATATATGTATAACACTTGTACAATTTACTTTTGAAACAAATCTAAACTTTCAAATATATGTAATGTAATGGTTGTTTACTGTGATTACTATGTACATTGGATTTGATACTCAACGTGGAGTCAACCCCGTAAATGTTTCCGCCTTTGGTTTTTGGGGTGTGACAATACATACCAGCCACAACATCAGGCGCTGCACGGACCTCCTCCGTTGTCAACTGGAAGGCTCTCCCGCGAGCCTTTGGCGCCTCGGCCTTCACTGGCCGACTCTCCGTAGCTCGTGTGGCAGCAAGGGAAGATCCCCGTGTTGACCCCCACAACTGCGGACACTCGGCCTTCTGATGTTCGGTCTGGTTGCAGTGAAAACAGACTGCAAACCCCTTGGGGCAATACTTGTCCTTTTGCCCCTCATTGCCACACTTGTAGCAAGACCCTGCTCTATAAACCCCCCCCCCCCCCCCATGACTCTTGCTACACTTGCCACAAGTGCGGCCCTTCTGGTTCCCTGATCTCAAATCGGCGGGCTTGGCCCGCTTGGCTGCCAGCTGGGACTGTGCCGGTCGCCGATCCCTCCCCTGAGACTCCGCCTCCTCCCTGGCCTGAGTTTCGAGCTCAATCTCCCTCTTCCGGGCATTTGCCTGATGCTCGGAAAATGTCTGGTACGACAAGTTCGGCATGAACTCGCGGATGTCTTTCCTCAAAATGCTCAAATATCGACTCATGCATGCCTGCTCGGAAGACACGTGCTCAGGGCAGAACATCGCCCTCTCATGGAACATCCTGGTGATCACTGTAACAGACTCGGTACCCAACTTGAGGGTCAAGAACTCCTGGGCCAAAAGTTCCCTTTCCACCGGGGG